>NC_056739.1:1954660060-1954735060 GCF_019279795.1 Protopterus annectens
TCAGTTCAGAAGGCTCAGATACTCGTTGTCTTCAGAACTTCTTCTGGAATCACACTGTAATGTCTGCTGTTGTCATTAAACTGTCTGTTAAGCAAAGTTATATTCCCTTTTGTTCCAGCCCAAGTGTTGACTAAATGGAAGCTTGCAAGCTGGTTTTATGTTTGATCTATTTCCTGATAGCAGTAAACACAATGTTTTTGATTTCTGCCTCTAGCCAGCTACTTAATTATCACTTTAAAACTTTCCATGTTCCTTTATAATCAAACAGTGAGACAACAGCTGTTAGAAGTGAAAATTTGATATCCTGCAGAGCACAGGGATGAAAGGTAACTAAGAAATTAATACTGAGACAGGCTTAGAGTAGAATTGCTAGGAGTCCTGAAGCTGGTGTCATAACAGCATGCATAACAACCTCTCTGTCCCTCCCCCTTCAAAATAAGTTATAATAGATTCTGTACATGTGAATATATCTTCTAAATGTAATGGATAACGACATTTGTTTTCTGTTGGCATTGTGCAGCTTCTGTTCTATAGAGGATTAAGCAAGACACCAGAAGGCTAATACAGAATAAAGAAAGACATTACATATTCTTGGTTCATATGTGCCCAGAACAAATTAGAGTTAAAGACTAATTTAGTTTCTGTGTTTCTAGAACATTCTCTAACCAAAACATGTGCTTTCCTCCAGACTAGTTCACCTCTATTTGTCCATTCTTACAGTTTGTGCTACTAAAATATAGACGTGCAGCAAGTTATACACTTTTCAAAAAATCCATTTTGATGAAGTAACTCAGTAATCAATACTTCAGGTATGGGTACGACTGTTAACCTTCATAAAATCTCCTTAATGTAATACCACAACAGAACTGCATTATTGTAATTTGAACAACACCCAGAAAACTTATTAAAAAGTGATGAATTTAATTTCATTGACCGTTGTAACCCAGTCACTGGTTAAAGTCTGGGCATATTAAATCAGGACCGGTAATATGAAGAGCTGGTAAGCCAATACTTAGGTTCCCCTAAGTTAGGTTCCCCTAAGCTAAACCTTTCAGTGCCATTCAGGACTTAAACTGAACTGTTAAATGACTGATCATATGTTAAATAAGGAAGATGTTAATAATTTAAAGACATTTTATTCAGAATAGTAAGCTGATTTTCTAGTTATCCTGTGCTGCCTAAATCCTATCATTCACAAGAAATAGTGCCACAGATCATCCTTACAAATGCTACATTAAAGACTGACCAATTATTTGATTAACAAATAGCAAACAGAAATATGAAAATATAGATAAATAAACATGCATTATAAACAGAAAGGCAGGCAGACAGTTGTTATGGTATAATATGCCACAATGGTATCATTGTTAATCTGTCTACTGAGGAAAGGCTAAGAAAACGTGAGTATGTTAAGGATAGAAAAACTTCCTTCCAGATCATTCTCTGATTAGCTCGGTATTTTGGGGTAAACCATATAAGCATAATTTTTTGATTCCCCATATAAGGTGAAATAAGGAGTGGCATGGCACTGAAAAAAGGAAAGTGTGTCTTTCTAGGCCAAGGCATCATGTGTGAGTTTTTTGAGAGGACTAGGGGTCAGATGTATTCATATGAAAAACAAACCAAAGGTAATCTGTAAAGCTGGAGTCAGTTGTAATATCCCACCTGGGACCTGAAAGGTGACAGGACTAACAAGAAACACAATATAAAGAATTACACCAGATAAATTCACTTTAGCTTGCAGATCTAGGATGCTCTGTTTCTGAAGCCATCCCTGCAGGAGGAATAAAGACACCTTGTTAAAGTTTCAAGAAGTTTATGTAGTTAAGTGGGCTGAATGCATAATGAGAAAATAAAGGTTATATTCCAGTTTGGGTATTAAAATATTATTTGGCAATGGCTCTGTGAGCAGTGGGTGAAAGGAATTGACTGATCTTGTAACATAGTTTTAAATGAGCAAGGACTTTATTAGTTACAAAATCTGAGTGCACGGAACTGGAAAGGGTAGAGTCAAGAATTCGGCTTAGGTATTTCTGCTCTGTTTTAAAGAAATTTCAGGTAAAATGTTGCTGTATAAGAGGGTAGACGGTATAGATCAGTGGATGAAGATTTTTGTTCATCATTGGTGAGGAGAAAAATCATGTCAACTCTTCCTGACTATGTACCTACTCTGTAATATATCCTTGTAATATGACAACTAAACTCCTTTGCTTTTTGCTACTGTTGACTGATGATAATTTCTCCATAATTATTATTTCATCACTTGTTGATACTGGTACAATAATGATGATTAATATATCTCTGTTTATACCTCTCTGATTGAATTCATCTGGCAACCAACAAAATTCCTGCTTTTATGTATATATTCTGTATATATTACTGTAATCACTATGTGTTCTGTGGGACTGGTCAGGTTGCAATATCTACAAAAGGGCCTTATAGAAACAGATGCTTGGTGCCAGAGCCATGGGCTCAAGCTCAATGCCAAGAAATGTATAGTTATCCCCTTTGGGAAAAAACATGTACCCGTGAATTACCATATAGGTGGCAGTGCACTAAACACCGAAAGTGTGATAAGAGACTTAGGGACACAGGTGGACAGTGGTCTCACCTTCGATAACCACATAGCCACAACAGTCAGGAATTCCTTCTATGTGGCACACCTCATCACTAAGGGCTTTTCATCCAGAAAAAAGGAGGTCATTGTCCCACTGTACTCATCCCTCATTAGACCCATTATAGAATACAACGCCCCGTTTGGTATGTACCTCTCAAGACATCTGCAACAACTGGAAAGGCCGCAGAAATATCTCACTAAAAGAATCACAGGCCTAAAGCAGATGCCCTATGCTGACTGCCTTAAAAAACTTCAGCTATACTCTGTCACATATCATCTACTCAGAGGCGATCTCTGCTTAACATACAAGGCCATGTCAAACCCAGAGCTGTTGGACATGCTACACTTAAAGAAATCCCAATCCCTCAGAGCCACATGCTCCAGGCATCTAAACCTTGTCATCACAATAAACAAAACATGCTGGAGGGATAGGTTCCTGACCCAGAGACTCCCCAGACTCTGGAACAGATTGCACATACATGTCAAGCAGAGTGCCTCTTTGGCCCTCTTCAAAAGGAACCTTGATGATTGGATGGGAGAAAGGAAATTCACTCCGGGGATCACGTCAGTCACCCTGCTAGACAGGGGTCCAGGGAAGTAAACAGTGTGGGAAGAAATAGCCAGGGAATTGTTATGGCTAGGCTTGTATAGGCCCTAGGGCTGATAGCCTAGTACCAACCTATGAACCTATGTAACACTGTATCTACTTTTGTAGCAATTAAGGTTTAATATTTTCTGTATCTATGTTCTTGTTGGAGCTTTTCTCCCTGGGCCACCAATGAAAATGGGCTCTTTTAGACTCAGTGGACTTTTCCAGTAAACAAATGCAATAAATAAATAAATAAAAATAAATAGTTGGTTATAGTGACATGCTAAAAGGTAAGCATAAACATTAGCAAAGATGAAGTAATTCTGTTAATTGGTTTATTTTTTGAAGATGAAATGTTGTTTAATGTCCCTGTTAACCATTTTATTTCTTTCCAAAGCAGATTAAGTCAAGACCAGTTTGCTTCATGTTTCTGTCTAAAGTATAGAGCTTTAGCAGTATTTCTTGCAATTCTTGTTTCTCTGCTTATACTCAGAAAAGTTTGTTGTGCCTTTGTGTTATCAGGGTTCCTTTTCCATTGCTTCCAGGCTGAATGTCTGATTTTAATTTTGTTTTTAATATCCACTGAAAGCTATAGGCAACTCTATGAAATAAGTCTATTTTTTGTAAGACAATACAGTGTATCCTGAATTGTGATCAGTTTTGTGATGAACAAATTTAAAGTGGGGGTGGATTCAGACGTGGCATACAGGGAATCCAGTCTATAGCACCAAGTAGAGTGTTGAGATTTGGTAGACTATTAGTATGCGGAGATCTTCTTTCAATTATTTCAGAAGGTATTTTAAGTGTCCTGAATGACCAAGAATAACAATGTTGTTATGCATGCCTTCAGGGAACATAAGATGTCAAATTTTATGTAAAATAGGGACAGAGGAGGGTGGAGGAATGTAAATTGTGGCAATCCATATGTGAATATGCCCGCCTAATGTGATGCAACAGAATCCCCAATTGAGACACTTTGTTCATAGGTTCATAGGTAGGTACTAGGCTATCTGCCTGAAGGCATTTATAAGCCTAGCCGGAATGTGTTGGCTTTCGCCACCCCCTTAGATAAGTTCCCTGTGCCTCTGTCCAGCAGAGCCATTGAAGTGATCCCTGGGATAAACTTTCTGTTTCCCATCCACTCGACAAGGTTTCTCTTGAAGAGGGTTAGCGAGGAGCTCTGCCTAATGTAGTTTGGAATCTTGTTCCAGAGCATGGGAAGTCTCTGGGACAGGAATCTATCCCTCCAGTACATCCTATTTATTGTTATAATGAGGTTTAGATCCCTGGAGCATGTGGCTCAAGGGGATATGGTTTTCTTTAGGTGGAGCATGTCCATCAATTCTGGGTTGGACATGGCCTTGTATGTCAGGCAGAGATCATCTCTGAGTAGGCGGTATGCAACCGAGTACAGCTGGAGTTTTTTCAGTCGAGCTGCATAGGGCATCTGCTTGAGGCCAGTGATCATTTTGGTGAGGTACTTCTGTGATCTTTCCAGTTGTTGCAGGTGTCTTGTAAGGTACATCCCAAATGGGGCATTGTACTCTATGATGGGTCTGATGAGTGATGCATAGAGGGGCCCAATGACCTCTTTCAATCTGGATGCAAACCCTTTTGTTATTAGGTGGGCCAAATAGAAGGATTTTCTAACCACTTTGGCAATGTGATTATCAAAGGAGAGGTTACTATCTCCTTGGGTCCCCAGATCCCTTATTACGTCTTCTGTATTTAGGGGGCTACCACCAATGTGGTAAGTCATAATCTGGTTGAGTTTTTAGAGAAACATTTGCATGATGCTTTGCATTTGCTACCTGCCATTCCAATCACTAGTGAGGCTGCTTATCACTCATTATCTCATAAGACTGACAAAGACTCACTTCCTAGCCAACTTGTTTTTAAGCTATTGATTGTGTCTGCTAAAAAAACATATGCTTTCAGCAGCAAAAGAGGGACACTCCATTTTATTTTGTAGTTAGAAGATTCATCTGTTTCAAGACTTTTCCAGAGAAACTCTACATGCAAGGAGACCTTTTTCCTTGTTACATCAGTTATGTTACAGAAATGGTGTAACCTCATATATTAAATATCCTGCTATTCTCTATATCAAAGGGAACAACTGCAGCAGAGCTTTTGTTTCTCCTAAACCTGTCTTAGAATTTTTTAAATCTTTGTTTGTAAAGGGATCCATGCAGTCAGAAACTAGTTCAGAGCCCCCTACATCAAACACAGAGGTTACAGTTGTGCCACCAGAACATTTTAAAAAGGCAACAGGACCCAACAAATTTGCTACTGTATCTACAGCTGTTACTGTGGGCATCACTGAGGGCAATACTGAGAAGCCAGATGTTGCAGCCTGAATGGCTGCCCTCAATGACAGCCGAGTTAGACCATGGAAACACTCCTCTAAGGATTTATTCCCAGAAGAGAAGCTTCACATTTCTGAAGTTACCCTTCATTGCAATTTAGAAAATAAAGCAAGAAATCACCTCAGCTGTGGCAGCACTTTCTGCTGGCTTTGATGCGAAGCTGTCATTTAGGTTGGGAGTGAATTCTGGTATGGAGAAATATGTAAACCCTAAAAAAATGCCTTTTAAGCTTGCCAGTTAGATTCACAAACTAAAAGATAATACATTAACTGTTATCAGACTGGTTAGTTCTATATTAGCATTACTCTAATACTGCTTTGATTATTATTAAATTGCACACAATGTGTATTTTACTAAATATTTACTTGGACTATTGTATTCAAGCAATTAAGCCTTCTCAGGGACTAGCTCACTTAGGGGTTTCAGGCTAAGAACTCAGCAAATATTTTGGTAGAGACCCTTTGTATTTTTTGTTCCTTAATAGTTCTTCTTCCTCTTTCACAACATTAAGCATGATTCAATAGTGTATGACAGGAGTATTTGACAAGAGTACTTTTAGTGACTGGCATAGTATAACAGGTATTGGTTGTAGTCTTTGAGTTTTAGTGGGACAAGGACTCTTTTTTATTCTGTTTTAATGTGTTTATTGTTATTAAGTTTTATCCTAGTTAAATATGAATAGACTGAGTTCCGGTATTATGTCTTTGGTGTCATTATACACTATGGGGTTATCTTCCCCCCGGAAATGCAAGACTATTAAGAACTGATAACGATACACAAGGAACACAACTCACTGCTGAAGACGTTCTCACCAAATGCAGGAAAACAAGTGAATACTAAAGAATGAGAACAGTCACCACGAGCAATATCATCAATACGAATAAAGTCCAATGTTAGCCACGATAAAATCCAACAGTAGTCACGGTAAAAATATAAAAAATCATTTATTGTAGAACATAGAATAAGCGCTTTCGCATAGTACAAGCTATGCTTCATCAGATTCAATAATTCAAGACAATTCACAAATAAATACCCAACATTTTGGCGGGCTCAATGATTCAACTACTCATTATCACCTACATTACGTAAATTAATTGATAATTATGATAAAACTTGATTCAAGTCATTGCACTTCCTTTTCTTTTCAATAATAATCATATAATCGCAATACTTTAAACACTTTAAAACAACAAAGCTTACAGATTTCAAACAATGCATAGGTGTCTTAGGCATCAATCATATAAGTATCTGTTATATCCACTAGTAAAAATATTGGTGCTTTTAAATGTTGGCGCTCGCCTCTTACACACAATACCAGTAGCTCACGACACATTACTTACAGAATGCATTCCATCGATAACCTCACATACCTGCGTCTGAAATATATCCATCTATGTTAAGACTGTGCCCTAATCGCAAGGAGCTTGATGGAGAAAAAAACAAGCTCTTAACCCACAGTTTTCTTCAATAAGGTGAATTCCATATACAAACAACAACATTGTGACGTCCGCTTTGAAACTAAACCCTGCTACTATTCACAAGCAGTGTCACATGTTCTTGGAGCTCAGATAGAGCGCCTCAGGAAGTTGATAAGTATCCCCCCTGGTCCTAGTGCCAAAACTATAGTCTATAGAATGAATACTAATCAGCGGCACATTATCCAAAGCCGTCATCAATCATCAAAGAATGCATATATTCAATCTTATGCAGTATAGCGATTTAAGTGACGCTCAAGGAATAACAGCAGTACTTGATACATTAACCATATAAATAAAAATATTATATTTAAAATACTTCAAGACTACTAAATGTATATACATATTGATCATGACTATATACATTGATACCAGATGAAATATTGTATATACAGTTTTATATATGAACGATCTCGTATTTAAATATAATCAACTAAATAAAATTACTAACTTCAAGACAACATAACTATAAGTCACAAAACCATAAATGTATATGTTGTCTTGAAGTTAGTAATTTTATTTAGTTGATTATATTTAAATACGAGATCGTTCATATATAAAACTGTATATACAATATTTCATCTGGTATCAATGTATATAGTCATGATCAATATGTATATACATTTAGTAGTCTTGAAGTATTTTAAATATAATATTTTTATTTATATGGTTAATGTATCAAGTACTGCTGTTATTCCTTGAGCGTCACTTAAATCGCTATACTGCATAAGATTGAATATATGCATTCTTTGATGATTGATGACGGCTTTGGATAATGTGCCGCTGATTAGTATTCATTCTATAGACTATAGTTTTGGCACTAGGACCAGGGGGGATACTTATCAACTTCCTGAGGCACTCTATCTGAGCTCCAAGAACATGTGACACTGCTTGTGAATAGTAGCAGGGTTTAGTTTCAAAGCGGCCACAATGTTGTTGTTTGTATATGGAATTCACCTTATTGAAGAAAACTGTGGGTTAAGAGCTTGTTTTTTTCTCCATCAAGCTCCTTGCGATTAGGGCACAGTCTTAACATAGATGGATATATTTCAGACGCAGGTATGTGAGGTTATCGATGGAATGCATTCTGTAAGTAATGTGTCGTGAGCTACTGGTATTGTGTGTAAGAGGCGAGCGCCAACATTTAAAAGCACCAATATTTTTACTAGTGGATATAACAGATACTTATATGATTGATGCCTAAGACACCTATGCATTGTTTGAAATCTGTAAGCTTTGTTGTTTTAAAGTGTTTAAAGTATTGCGATTATATGATTATTATTGAAAAGAAAAGGAAGTGCAATGACTTGAATCAAGTTTTATCATAATTATCAATTAATTTACGTAATGTAGGTGATAATGAGTAGTTGAATCAATGAGCCCGCCAAAATATTGGGTATTTATTTGTGAATTGTCTTGAATTATTGAATCTGATGAAGCATAGCTTGTACTATGCGAAAGCGCTTATTCTATGTTCTACAATAAATGATTTTTTATATTTTTACCGTGACTACTGTTGGATTTTATCGTGGCTAACATTGGACTTTATTCGTATTGATGATATTGCTCGTGGTGACTGTTCTCATTCTTTAGTATTCACTATTAAGAACTGGTTAAATCTACAACTCTGAAAAATTTTCTTTGGCCAAGAATGCAAGGTGGCTAAAAGGCATACCACAGTACTGTGGTCTTTTTGGAGTGGGGGGGGGGGTGATTTGTACTTTATACTCTTGTTTCAAGGCTGGGGTGTTACTGGTAGCACAATCATCCTTAAATTGGCAGCAGAAACAGCACCTGGTAGATAAATAAGGTTAATGGCTGCTGGCTTTATTTTCCACACCAGATGGTCTAGTGACACTTGGTTCTGTATATGGCCCAAATCATGATGATGCAGCCTTTTTCTCAGAGCTCTTTAGCAAGATATTCACTTTGGGTGGTGGTCCATATTAAATTATTTAGTGAGCAACTTCAATGTTGCTATTAACTCTGTGGGATAAATCAAACTGTGAGTGAAGAATAATTAAACTCCCAGAAAGGTATTAAAGAAGCTTGTGCCCAAAATGTGTTGATTGATATTTGGTGACTTTTTCATCTTGGTGATAATATCTTTTCCTTTAATTCTCCTCAGGATACGTCAGGCATTAGAACTTATTATTTTCTTGTGTCTACTCCACTTACTTAAGCTGCAGTTAGCACTGAAATTTCCCCTGCACCAAATACAGACAATGAGGCAATTTCTCTCACTCTTACCACCACTTTTAATTGGGGAGAAAAATGACCCTGAAGGATGGACCCCTTATCCTTAAGGATAAGAATCTTAATTATGTAGTGAACAGGGTCTAAGATTTTGTCACACCCAATCTCGTAGAGATTATGGTGGCTAAAGCATGGTGGGAATCATTAATGTTAGAGTTAAAAAGTCTGTGCTCAGGTGCTAGACATATTTTTTTTAATTCTTTACAAAGTAGACCTACCTTGTGGGAGACAGTAGAAGAGGAGATGCTCATAACGCTTTGGCGATACATATATCGGGATTTCCTAGCCATAGTTTTGTTTTCAAAGTAATTGAGAAGATATCTAGCAACATTAAAAGAGGAGATATTGTCAATAAAATGGAAGTCTGTGAAACTAAATGGATAGTCAATTTACAGGCTTATCGAGCCCCTGGCTTGAATGCAATTATTCCACTCAAACCAATGCTCAAGGCAAGGAGACCTACTATTGGATGAGGGGTAGGTGTCTCATTGAACTATGAAGCTAAGTGGATGGAGAAAAGAAGAAGAAGGTGTTGTCTGCTACTTTGAATTTTATTGGATAAAGCTTTGGTATAAATATAAGCAATGGTGTCCCTGTTTAGTATGATCTGATGAAGGATTTTCCGAAAGCGCTTACCGTATGTTTATTTGGGATGTTATACCTACATTTGAATAGAAGGAGAACTTGTTAAACCATTTGCTGAAGGAGAGCTTGTTGAACCATTTGCTGCTGAGGACTTCATGCTTGAGCATTGCTTCTGGCTATATGCTTGAAACTATATGCTTGAAACATAGTTTGGCCAACACCTGTATAGTTTCAGTCTAGTGCTTAACAGAATAAGAAAATGCTAGTGTCTTTTAACGCCTCGCATTGTGAGTGAACTTGGAGTATCGACAGAAATTGTAAGCACATTTGGCTCTATTTATTGAGTCCAGCACTTTATTTGAACAATAATTTGCTATTTTACAAGTAACAAGGCGTGTTTCATACATATTCAAAGATTTAAGGCAATAACCATTTTTAGTAACCTTATTGCAAGATGAATATTTGTGCTTAAACGTAACAACGAGCTTATTGAGAAGGAGTGGGACTGTTTGGTGGCTAACCAAGCACTTGGGAATGCTTCAAAAGCACTTTTAACATTTTAATAAATTATTACATACTTGGATTAGCTGTGGAGTAGCGGTGTGATTTCTTTTCCATTTGAATATTTTGCTCACCACTACTTTGTCAGTGAGCAGTACATTTTAATACTACCTTATGGGAGAAAGTAGTTCCAGAACTCTGGGTCAAATGCTGCCATACTAGGTTTACGGATACATTTATCTTGTCACAAACCAAATTTATGCTGTTTTTCTTCAACAAAAGCCTCAACAGTACTCAAACCATGTAGCCTGATAATCATGGGTGGCTGAATTTACCAGTAATCCTAGGCTATACTGGCCTATAAGTTATGCCATAGGAGAGCCAAAACTATTTTTCTGGGTGTAATGGCCAGTGACAAGGATGATATTGATGTCTTCCCACAGGTATTAATAATATGTTCTTTGATTTCTTTTGCTCAGTATATAAAGATGGTTCAAATTCTTCTATCTTGTCCTTCTATTTCTTAGATCATCTGGATAAAGATATTCTTCCTAAGCTCAAAGACTATCACAAGTCCATACTGATAAAGTCTATCAAGGCCCTTAAACTCATGCATGCCTTATTCACTTTCTCTAAAGGCAAAGTCTTCGGCCCAGATGACTTACTTATGGAAAATAACTCTTTTTTATATACTATCTCATTCTCTGCTTAGTTTCTTTGAATCCTTTCAGTCTTCCCAAATTATTAATCCATCTTCCACCCTGTCTATTATAGCTGTTTTGCCAAACCTGAAAAAAGATTGTTCACTACCACAAGATTACAAGCCAATCTCTTTTACAAATATGGATATAAAACTTTATGCAAAAAGTTTTATGAAACATTTAGAAGCTACCTTACCAGTTATTATTTTGGATAATCAAACAGGCTTTATTAAAGGGGGGAGTAGTGCTATTCATGTATGCACTCTTTTCTTGTATTTTCAGGGCTTGAAGACCACTCCAGCACCAGGCTTATCTCCCTTTGTTGACTGTGAGAAAGCCTTTTACTTGATCCATTGGCCCTATCTATGGGAAGTCATAAAGAAAATTGGGATTCCAGTCCAATTTGTAAACTCTGTTTGGGCTGTGTATTCCCAGGCTAAAATTAGTGTACTAATCAATGGGCTGCTATCCTCACCTTTTTCATTAGAAAGAAGTTGTAGACAGGGCTCTCCACTATCTCCTTCTCTCTTTTTGCTGGCAATTGAACCTCTGAATAGATTTATGAATAGCCCTTAAGCGATTTTAGGGTGGTCACTCTACACTCTACAGTGTCACTACTGTTGGGTTATTTTTATTTAATTAATTAATTAATCAATCAATCAATCGATCAATCAATTAATTAATTAATTTTTGCAGGTGACTGTGCTATTCTCACTTAGAATCCTTTGCAAGATATTCCTACAACCTTAGAGACCTTAACAACTTTGGAAACTCCTCAGGTTTGAATGTAAACCTACTAAACTATTCTCTTTCCAGTTAATTCAACAGCACTTTCATTGTTCAGAGGGAAACCTAACTTTTATTTGAATGGGCCCAAAATCCTCTGTGTTATCTAGGACTCAAAATACACACTAAGATATCTGAGATGCTCAAAATAAACTTTAGGGGGATATGGGATAACATTTTTAAGGTAGGTTGTGTGGGAATCACTTTTGTTTATCAGTATTGTGGCGGATTGCTGCAGTAAAGATGATAATCTTTCCATTATGGTTTTATGCAAAACTTGGGAGGTGTGAAAATCCCTGAACTGTGTGTAGCATGCTTTTTAAGAAAATGGAAAGAGAAAAAAAACTTTTATTTCACTTCTGCTAAAATATTTTAAGTTGCACTTAGAGTGACCTGTTTGTGATACTTTGTACTTTTTTGTCACTTTCCATATTTTAGCCAAAAAAGGTCTCTGTTAGCATATTTTAGTTTGTTCTGGGACTTTATTTTTGTATCTTCATTTGCAGCTGTGGGAAGATATTCTACACTATACTGCACTTCTAGCTCCATAAACAGAATTACTTGTAAAAACTAGCCTTTTGAATTTTGAATCCTGTGTAAAGCTTTAGTCTTGTAGGTTCATTTGCAACAGTGGCTGAATTATGAACTACTGAGATTGGAGCCTCATTTAGTCATTTACTGATGCATTTTTTCCATAAACAGTGTTACTGGTAAATTTCTGCATAGTTTGGTGCCTTATACAGTGGTATAATTACAGGGTCTATATTATATAGTCAAGCTATCTAAACTCCAAATCCCATATGTTCAACAACATATGAGCAAAGTTAAAAAGTTTGAATATATAATAAAACAAAAAAAAAAAAACTTACCTTAATGGTTCAGGCAGGGGGGCAAGCCCCCCTGCACCCCCCATACCCCCCCTACTTAAATATATCAACTCCAAGATTGCACTTCAGTGCAGAAAAGGGAAATTCACCCATTCTGCACCAAACAACACCATTACGTTTAACCTTTGAACACTTAAAATTTTGATCATATGGTGTTGACCATATGCCATTCAAAATTTCAAGCATTCGTGGTTCTAATAGGAACCCTAATTACAGCGGTAAGAGTATTGTAAATTATGTTCCAAAACTCCAAAACTGGTGCTTCAGTCTTTTACAGTGTTTGTATTCCAGTTTTTCTACCAGACTCTTATATTCTGCTTATTATTTACCTGCTTGAAGTTGTATTTCAGTGCCTTTCTGTTCCCCTGCCCCATCCCCCACTGAGACATTACGCCAAAGTTTCTGACATTCTAACCTACCTAGGATCATTGACCTGTAGCTTCTTGCAGCCTGAATTTTCCCAATCCTCTCACTGTTTCCTGTTGTGGTTTAGGTTCATAGGTTCATAGGTTCATACTAGGCTATCTGCCCAAGGGCATTTATAAGCCTAGCCCATAGTTATGTGGCTTTCGCCACCCCTTTAGTTTGAATAAAAACTATGCCTATCATTTTTCTGTGCCTCTGTCAAGCAGTGACACTGAAGTAATCCCTGGGGTATATCTGCGATCTCCCATCCATTGGTCAAGATTCCTCTTGAACAAGGCCAGCAAGGTGCTCTGCCTCACATGTACCGGGATTTTGTTCCACAGCATAGGGAGTCTCTGGGTGATGAATCTGTCCCTCCAGCACGTTCTATTTATAACCGTGTCAAGGTTTAAGTCTCCGCCCTTGTGGTTCTGAGGGATCTAGATTTTTGAGGTGAAGCATATTCATCAAATCTGGGTTTGACATGGCCTTATATGTCAGGCACAGGTCACCTCTGAGCAAGCGGTATGAGACTGAATAGAGCTGGAGTTCTTTCAGTCGGGCAGCATAAGACATATTTTGAGACCCTTTATCCTTTTGGTGAGGAACTTTTGGGGCCTTTCAAGCTGCATCAGGTGTCTGGTCAGATACATTCGAGCGGGCATTGTACTCAATCATAGGTCTAATGAGTGATGAGTACAGGGGACGATGACCTCCCTTGATCTAGATGTGAATCCCTTCATGATCAGGTGGGCGATATAGAAGGTTTTCCTAACTACTTTAGCAACATGAGTGTCAAACGAAGGCTACTGTCAACTTGGGTCCCCAGATCCCTGATGACTTTTCTGTGCTCAGTGGATTGCCATCTATATGGTAGCTAGGGGTAACCTTGTTTTTCCCGAAGGGTATGACTATGCATTTTTTGGCGTTTAACTTCAGGCCATGGCTCTGGCACCAGTTATCCGTTTCTGTGAGGCCCTTCTGGAGGATATCTGTGTCAGATGTGTTTTCGACTATGGCCCAGTTTGCAGTCATCTGCATACTTTGTCAGCCATAACCCTCCTGTGTTTGCTTGTACTTCAGAAAAGTAGATGCCGAACAAGAGTGGACCCAGGACTGAGCCCTGTGGGACACCACTTGTGACAGGCTTTGAGTCTGACATGGCTCCAGCAACTCTGACCCTGTGGGTTCTGTCGCTTAGCCAGTTTGCAACCCATCTTGTGATGTATGGGTTTACATTCAAGCTGATGAGTTTTTCGATGATACCTGAGTGGGGTATTGTGTCGAAGGCCTTTGCCAGGTCGAGGTAGGCTGTATGGACTGCCTTTCCCTCATCAATGGCCTTGGTGACTGTCTCGAAAAAGTCAACCAAGTTTAAGAGGCAGGATCTGCCTTTGACAAAGCCAAACTGGGTTGGATCCAAAGTCTGCAAGTTCCCTATGTCTTTATTTATGAGTTCCATTATGATCCTCTCCATGGCTTTGCAGATAAGGCTTGTCAAGCTAATGGGGCGTAATTTCCAGGGTCTGTGGAGGCACCGCCCTTATGAAGTGGGACCACAGTCGCGTCGCCACTCCTTGGGTACGTATCCTGAGGTGAGGCTAAGATTAAACAGCTGTCCTAACTGTGGGTTTAATTCCTCGTTGAGTTCATGAAGCACACAGCCAGGGACACCATCCGGTCCCATGGATGCTGTGATCTTTGCCTTAGTGGGGGCAGTTCTCACCTGGGCTTTGGAGGTGTTTGGGGGCTACAATCCTCTGGAATAGATATCTCTCCTTTTGGGGGGGGGAGAAGTTTGCACTGAACCTGTCAGCCAGTATGTTAGCAATGTGTGTAGGTTCAGTAATTTTCACATCATTTTGAACTAATTCTGAGCATATCTGGGAGTTTCCTCCTAGGTTTCTAACATAGCTAAAGAAGGCCTTATGATTGTCTTTAGAGTCCTTGGCGATTTTTCTCTCAAAATTTGCCTTGGATGATTTTATGAGAGCTCTAAGTTTTTTACTTATAATGATCAAAGGTGTCATACCTTTCAAGGATTTTGCTCTATCTTGTTGTAGCTTCCTCCTTTTGTTGTAGAGCTTGTTTATGGCTGGGGTCCACCAGACTGGACGCTTGCCTTTGGTACAGAGAGTCTTAGTTTTGTTTGGGATTGCCTGATCCATGCAGTCCTGTAGGTGCTGGTAGAAGGCATTTGTAAGTGATTCAGCGGTTTGAGTAATGTTTACCACTGGCTCAGGGGCCTTAAAGGAGACCACACTAGTTTTTAGAAGTGTGAAATCGGCTTTTGAGAAGTTTTTCACTGTGGTCTTTTTGTTTCAGGTGGGGCGGGATGAGGACCTCCAGCGAGATTAGTTTATGATCTGATCTCACCAGTGAGGGGTATACTTCTGGTGTTGAACATTTTGATCCCATGTTCATGATGATGAGATCAAGTATGTTTTCACCTCTTGTGGGGATGGTGACTAGTTGTTCCATGGCATTTGAGTTTATGAACTCCAGGAATCTTTGGGTTAGAGTGTTCGGGCTTGAGTAGTGTTCCCAGTCTATATTAGGGTAGTTGAAGTCACCTAGTATGATGGTGTTTGGAGATACATTTATCCCTCCAATGTTTTCAGGAAGGCCATGTGAGGTTCCTGAGTTTGAGAGGGTGGCCTGTAACATGCTACAAATTGCAGAGCAGTCTTGCCTATGGTTAATTGCACCTGGATGGTCTCCGATGCATCGTGCGTTGCCACCAACCTTGAGGTGTGGGTGTCCTTTATGAATATGGACACCCCTCCTTTCTTGGTGTTGTCCGGATTTTGGGGCCGGGCATGATATGAGGTGAAACCTGTTAGTGCTGGGGTGCTCTCAGGAGCCTTGAACCAGGTTTCTGTCACAGCACAGACATCGATGTTCTCCATATTGAGAAGGGCCTCGAGTGCGTGCATCTTGAGATTGAGACTTCTGGCATTGAGCAGCATTACCCTTAGTTTTTTTCTTTTTTGTGTTCTAGGGTGGTAGGTTTAGAATTTGAGCCTTGCCTAAAAAGGCACTATGGGGGTGGCAAGAGCCTTTGCCAATATCCGGAAGCCCAGGGTGACAGGTGCAAGCCATCCCTTGCAAAGCAGCGTGGCTTGTCCAGCATGTCATCCCAGGCAGACAGACATTGGATCCCCTTTGAATGACACCAGAATTTAAGCCAATTATTAAAGCTGATCATCTTATCACTGTATTGTGGCATCATTCTAGGTGAAGGTAGGATACTGCTCAAGGTCAGGGTCATACCTGCCTGGGCTACATAATCAGAGAGCTCCTCGATGTCCCTTTTCATGTAGTCCAAGGAGGTACGTCTCAGGTCGTTGACACCAGCGTGGACAATGACTGAGTCGTACTTGTACCTGCTGTTGAGAGACCTGAGTGCTTGCGTTATGTGGCGGATTCTAGCACCCGACAGGCAGCTTACTGTGACCTTCTCCTTACTCAGTCTGGTGAGCGGGACGTCAGTGTGTCTGACTATGGAATCACCAATGACAAGTGTGTCTGGCATTTTGTTTGGCCTTAAGGGCTGTGACTGTTTGACACTCTGACTGTGTGGTCTATGTGTTGCATGTGTTGGGTCGTGAGGTGGTAGTTGTTTGGGTGTCTGCTTTGGTGGCCTCTGCTGTTTTGGTAAATTTTTGATCAGAGCCTCCGAGTATGTCTTTGTGTGAGTATGTGTATGATTTAAAGTTGTTAAATGGATGTGTCTCTGGTCTCTGCTCCATATGATAATCTGATTTCCAAAATCCCTCCCTCCTCTCTTTGATTGCTGTTGTCTGTTGTGTAATCTATTTAAGTACTGTTCCCACCCATTGACTTCCAGAGATCCATAATGGCGACTGCCCATCCAGCAAACCAGTATTACTCTTGAATAAACCTCCGTTCCTACATATTGTCTCCAGCTCATTTTCCCCAAGCTCCCATCTGCTTGGTTCCTTGCTACACTCTGAGAGATCCTAAATTAATCCTGCTCCCTCCATCCTTGGCAGATAAGAAATTTATTTTATTATATTACACTTTAGTTAACTGTTTAAGAGTGATACTGCTTTATTTGTTGATTTTGAACTTTAAATAATTTTAATGGTCTCTAATACTTGAAATCACCTTGTTTAAGTTGTTGTTTGTTGTTGTTTGTCTTTCGGCTTTTCCCGGTTAGGGGTCGCCACAGCGGAACTCCGGTCCACTATTGATTGGCAGTCGATTTTCACGAACGCCGACCAACCTTCAATGAAGGCACGCCAATTTACGCATATCTTTCGAACGCCACCCAACCACAGGGAGGACATGCAGACTCCACACCGAAGGCACTCCCCACACTCCAGCCGAGAATCTAATGGGAGAACCTCTTGCTGTGAGGCAACAACGCTACTGCTGCACCACCGCGGCTATTAAAATCACCATGTTTAAGTAGTTTTTTGAAATTGTTTTGTGGTAGCATTACACACTCAAAAAATCTTTTTTTTTTGTGATTTTACATTAAGGGGACTGGGATAGTCCATCTAGTGGCAGAAGGAGTTTGCTTTCTGAGTTGGGAAGCACTCCAGGAGAGCACTATGGTTTATTGGCCAGAGGGCACAGGAGTTAGCATTTAGCTCTTTTCTGTTTGCTATAATTTAGGTGCATTTGAGTTGCTCTGTGCTTACTTCCACAGAACTCAGCAAAGCTTGGTGACTTTATTTGAGATTTCAAAGTGTTTCTACTGCATCAAGAGCCATCGAGTCTAAGATAAGCTACTTTACTTGACTTTTTGCGCTTGCTGTGGGTTGTGATCACTATTTAACTGCATTTTAAAGCATGTAATTACTTTTATGACAGAAGAAATCAATCTTTTTCTCTGTCTGTTGTTTTTTTGAACTGTGCAGTTTCTAAATCACCTTGAAAAAGAGTGATCTAGCCTTGGATTTATTTATTTGTTGTTGGATTTTTTTGGTGTGCTTTTACATTAGGAAGTACAGGATCATCCACCTTGTTGCAGAAGATGTCTTTCTAGTCTCTGAGTTAGAAAACACTCCAGGAGAGCTCAAAGTATAGTTGTTTATTGGTTGGAGGGTACAGGAGTCAGTTTTCAGCATTTTTCCGTTTGCTATAAATTAGGTGCATTTGTGTAGCTCTTTGTTCACTTTCACAGAGCTTTTCAATGCTTGGCAACTTCATTTGAGGTTTCAGAATGTTACTACTACATCCAGCAGCATCAAGGTTAAGATAAGCTACTTTACTTCACTTTTTCACTTGCTATTAATAGTGATTGGTACTGTTTGACTGTATTTTTAAAGCATTTAGTTAATTTTGTGACAGGACATTTTCTCTGTTGGTCTTTTGAACTGTTTGGTTTCTAAATCACCTTGCAGAACGATGATCTAGCCAGGGAATTCGTTGGTTGTTCTTGAATTGCACTTGAGCATTCATTTTGCTCTGCTTTTACATTAGGAAGTCCAGTATCATCCATTTTGTGGAAGAATGTGTTTGTCTGGTCTCTCTGAGTTGGGAAACACTCCAGGAGAGCTCAGAGTGTAGTCATTTATTGGCCAGAGGGCACAGGAGTCAGTTTTTATTTATTTTTTCTATTTGCTATACATTAGGTATATTTGTGCAGAGTTGCTCACCATGCATTGGCAGATGGTAATGCTTGGTACTGAAGCAAACACTTACACAGTAAAATTTACCTACAAAATTATATTAGGACTATAACCTGTAATACAGTGAAGCTTTGTGCAGAGTCAAGCTTTAGAGCAGTTAGTTTGCACATTGAGCAGCACTAATACTATATCCTAGCACTGTTTAACATCTGCCTTAACCCTAGAAACCACCTCAGGAGACAACTGTAAAACCCAGTCCTTAAACCATAATAGATCACCCTAATACAGGTCCAGACAACATGCATATGCAATTTACAAATGTCTCTGTGGCAAGCTTGGTAGAAATGAGCATTCTGAGACAATGTAGCATTTGCCTCATGATTTCAGATGTACAGATACAACTTCCTTTGAAGCAAAAACCTCGCTTACAAACAAGGTTGTCAGTATGTCCTCCCAACATATCACTCACCACACACATAGACTATCTTTTGCTGAGGCACTTAAACAAAACCTACCCAAACCTTAAAGACCTCCTAAGCCTACAAACAGTAATACATATCCTCAGCAATGTCTAAAGCATACACCAAAAGCAACAAAATACACTGCACATAAGCCTAAACTCAAATGTCTGTCAAAATTGAAGACCATAAGACAAACAAACACCTAAGACTTTTGTCATTGGGGATTTCACTAAAGAACACACAGATGCAGTAATCCCCAGCCAGACCAGGAAAAGATAATGGACTGCTGCTTCTCTGTAGCCAGGTACTGAAATATCATGCATGCATGCACTCAGATCACTGTACCACAGGTACACATATAATTCTGTCATAGTCCATGAGGGTGTAAATTACCTGAGACATACCCATTGGACTGTTTGAAAAGAGACATCATGGATCTCTCTGAATATGTATCACAGACAGGCATGTGCCTTGCATTGAGCAACATTTTGCCTTCAATAGGGATGATGCCACAGTATGAACAAAAATGATTGTTTACTGGACTATTTGAAAAAAGACATTACGTATCTCTCTGAATATGTGTCACAGACAGGCATGCACCTTGCATTGAGCAGCATTTTGCCTTCAATAGGGATGACGCCACAGTATGAACAAAACAATTGTTTATAAGAATTGGCTTAGTTTCTGGTATCTTTTCAGGGGGATTCATATCTGTCAGTATGGGAGTACTTTGCTAACAGACATCATTGCTTTGCCAGGGATGGTCTTCACCTGTCCCCCTCCTCGGGATTTTGGGTATTGGTTAAAACTTTATCCACCCCTTAGAACCTTTTTTAGGCAATGCCAAAATTACAAACCTTCCAATATATAAAGAAAAAACAAACAAACAAAAAAAAAAAAAAACTCAAAGCAAGCTCAACTAGAAATGTCATCTCTCTGGAGAATATTGATGTCAGTGCCATTACCAGGACTTGGGTTAATATCGTAGAGAGTACTCCAGCAGTGCAAGGCTACAGTGCCTTCTACACATTTAGACCAACAACAGCAGAGACAGGGTCTACAGGTGGAGATGATATACATCAGCAACAAATATACCACCAGGTGGGTTAAACAGGATGATGCCCTGGAGTTCCTCTACATGCCAGTCACCATAGATAAAGTCTCTTACCATATCCTAGCTAACTATTGGTCACCTTCTATGCCTCTAGAATCTCATAACTCATAATTATACCCACTTGAGACACTCACTATCCAACCAAATACGCTATTCATGAGGGACCTTAACTACCCATTTATAGAATGGGCAACATAGACTACCTTAAACTTGCAGATACAGTGTTTCCTGGACTTTATTGACACAAATACTGTGGAGCAGGTAGTGTGCACTCTAACTAGAGGTTCACACATACTCATCAACATGGGGGAGTGATGCACTCCCCCCATGTCATGTCCTCACTGATGAAGTCGGATCACAAAGCTGTCTTACTCAAATTAAAAATCAACTAGGAAAACCCAACTAAACATGTAACAATTAGGAACTATTCTAAAGCAAACTACATTCCACTGAGTGACCTGAACCCCAAGATCACAGCAACCTATGCATAAACTGTTCACAGAAACCCTATACAAACATGTGAATGGCTCCATAGAGGCTGCTGTTCCTACCAAAAGTAAGCCCATAACAAACACCAAAAGCAAACCACACTGGTGGAATCCCAACCCTTAACAGGGTATATAACAAAAGGAAATCTGCTGGCTAACAAATTCAGCCTGTCTCTCTGCTCAGTGAGGATGGTGCCATTTACCACTAATTCAGCACACTACTAAGGTTTTGGACATAGCTGAAGAAAGTCTTGTGGTTGCCCTTAGCCTGAGAGGCTATACTGACCTTGTAGTTGGCCTCGTTGGACTTAATTAATCCTTTTAGTTTCTTGTTTAGTTTAATCAGTAACTCCCCAATACCTCCTGTGAAATCCCTTCTTGCATATCCCCCCAACTATTAGCAGGGAGCAGGCCTTTGCAGCACATGTCATGGCCAAATCATTGCCTCAAAAGACCCCATACAATATTTAGGGTTACTTCTTAAATAGCTTAAAACATGACCTTTCAGGACCACATGAGGCACTTTTCAACTGCAGCCTCAGAACATATTATGTACCAGGTAAATGGAGAATTACAACCGTCATCCTTCTTCATAAAGTTGGTCCATCAACTGACCCCAGAAACTACAGACCCATCAGTCTGACAAGTCTAATATGCAAAGCCATGGAACACATTATCATAGAAATGGTCAGCAAGGATGCTGGGTGAGATAGGGCAGAATGGCTCCTGAGGGTATTCATAGCAGTGTGGAGAGAAAGGAGTATCCCAGATGACTGGAGAATAAGCATACCAGTAAGAGTGTTCAGGAACAAAGGGGGGAGTCACAACTGTGGGTAGTACAAAGGCATCAAACTTCTGTCACATTGCATGAAAGTTCTGGAGAGGGTGATTGATAAATGAATACACAGAGTAGTAGAAAGTAAGATGGGAGATGAGCAGTTCAGATTCAAATCAAGATGCAGTACAACAGACCTAATGAGACAGATAGTTGAGAAGAAGCTAGAAATGAGGAAAAAGTCCAACTGGACATTTCTGTACATAGTCTGCACTAATTCTTCCAATGTTTCTGGGACTTCCAACCTTCACAGGCATGTCCAAAACCTCTTTCTTGGAACCTTATCATATGCTTTCTTCAAGTCTAGGGATGCCCTGTTGGACCCCTTCCTCATGTGAAGCTTCTTCTGAACTAGCTGTCTCTCTGCAAACATCGGGTTTATTGTGCTGCAATTTGATCTGGGAGGGTGAGTGGAGGGATGGAGCTAGCCATCATGCAGTACACATTTTTTTTCTGCCAGCTCTGGTACCATTCACTGTTATAATTTATTTTGTAGGTACAGACGTCCCATTTTTGGGCTTTATTTTAAGTGAAATATGCTCTAATTGGTGAGGAACCTGTCTGTTACGTCAGCTTTTTGGTTTAGTCCAAAGATAAAACATAATTTAGAGACTGCAAGCATGGAATGGAATATGGCCTTGGAACAGGATGTAAACTCAAAACTGGACACTCTAAAGGAGCAAATTTTCCACATTTTGGCCGAAACCTCATATATTAAAGCAGATAATGGTAGGAGAATACAGGTGCAATTAAATGCCTGAACAGCTAAAATTGTGTTTCTAAAATCGGCCCTTAATTTACAATCTGTACATGTGCAAGACTGCAGTTAACATGATCAGTGTAAGAAGACTGTGCACCCTCTACAGGATTGGATTGTTGCCATGGAGGATAGAAGTGGAGAAACATCTGCTGCTAATCGGGCTGTAGGAAGGCACAGAGAGTGGAAACCCCATAGCAGTTTTGGAAAAACATATAGTAGTAGCTCTGAATCTCTCACCCTCCAACCTGATCACTATAGAGTGGGCCCATTGAACTCTGTGCCCTAAAGGGATAAGTCTTTACCTCCTAGGCAAACTGCCTTCAATCTTTTGAATGAAAGCTCTAAGCACTATATTTTATCATCAGCCAATGAAGCACGCCCATTCATGGTATGTGGCCAAAGGATCAGGATTTACTAAGACTTCTCCAGGGGAAATCACACCCACCAAGAAAGCTTTTTCCATTGTGCATCAGCTCTGTTATAAAAATGGCATTCCTACGCTATTGAATTACCCAGCAATTTTGTTCATCAAATAGGGCAATAATGCTCAAATATTTACTTCACTGGAATCTGCCTTGGAGTTCCTCAAGTCTGTATTATTGAAGGAGGTGGTACAGTTGTAAACAGAAATGGAGACATTTGGGTCAATCCCAGAACCTATTATACCACCACTAGAGCACTGAAAGTGATCAACGGGTCCTGGCAAGTTTGTGGCCATCCTTGCACAAAACCTCTGCGAACAAAGGGGCTCAACAGTGGATCACAGTATTTCTACTGTGATTGCAGGAGTCAGTCCAGCATGACCAAGGAAGCAGTCCTCCAAATTGCTTAAGTTTAGTGACCCTTTAGCATGTTCTACAGACTTAACCAGGCACTTGGAGGCATCAAAACCAGTAAAAATAATGTTCCATCACAAGAAAGACAGCTCTCCACATCTACTACTAAGCCCACCTTTAGCCTAGAAAGTATAGAAAAGTTCACTAAGCCAATGAAATCCTAAACTAAATCTCCTAAGGTGCCCCTTAAAAACAAGTATCATGAGTGGGATAGCACTGACTCTTGTGCAACAACTTAGATGCCATTGGGGCCTTTATCTATATACTGACTGTTCTTTGTACTTCTGGCTACGGAGGATACTCTTACTTACTGGATTAATTTCACATGTTTGGACTAGCTCACCAAGAGTTCCAATCAGTGGATCTCTGTTTATGCTTATTAACTGTTTTATTCTAACTTGATAAGTTTTCATTTGTTATCTGTCAGTTTCAATAGCCTTCTTGCCTTTTCAAGATTATTGCCAAATACAGAGATAGGTGTTTTTTAGACAGGGCTACCGATAGTTACTTCTCCTTCCTTTCACTGTGAATTGCACCTTTGACTCCCCAGGGTGAACTTTGGTTTGCAGAGTGTGGAGAAGGTGCTAGGTATCCCAGTTCTATTTGTATCATAGTTTATAGTGTTTGTTAAACAGATAATCTTAACTTTATAACATACATTCACTAGTTGTAGTTTTTATAAATTTCTACAATGTTGTTATTCATTACAGGTTCTTATTAGATGCTTTTTAGCAAGTGTTTTCATTTTTATCCTTTTGTTCACCACATGGTGTGATGCCCGTGCACTGGCCCAGCAATCAAGGAGCCTCAATCCTCACCACTAACACCAGTGAGGGGCGTCCATATAAGGAAAAGATAATAAATACACACACAGTAAAGCACAATTTCCCTTAAGAGCACACAGAGTCTGAGGCTGGTTTCTCCCTTTCTCTCCAGATCCCCAATAAGTCTCCCCACTAGCACAGCTGTAGGGTAACCTAGTGGGCAAGCTAAAACCTCCAGCATCCTCTCTGTCCAACCAGTGCTTCGTGTCCCTGCCCAAGTAGCTGGCACACACACACACACACACACACACACACACACACACACACACACACACACACACACACACACACTTTGAGATAAGAGTTATATACAACCACACAGACACTCGTGGGAAGGCTGGCACAGGTTCTCCAGTTGTGCCCCTTTTACCCAGACTATATGGTAGAAATCACTGCCACCACCCACTAATATTTATCAGCTACGGAAAGCCCATTATGAAAGGGTGTCCAGTTATACTGTGCAGTATTATTATCCAAATGGTAAGTGCAACTGAACATTCAAGGTTTATTTGGAGTGGCTTTGTACAGTATCACTATATATATATATATATATATATATATATATATATATATATATATATATATATATATATACAATGTACTCTAGAGCTTAAATTATTTCTGCACAAAACAGCCGCAGTTGGAAGGTTTAAAAATATTTAATAATAAATAATAAGAACACAAGAGAATACTTCTTACTATACAGTGCTAGTAAAGAGTTCAGAGATCACAGAGAAATACTTAAAATAATACAGTAGAAAAGTTCTGACATCAGTACAGAAAAAAACTAAGCTAATCTACCTATTTCCTAGCTATTTCTAAGAGAAAACAGTTCTAAAACAAACTTACATATAGAACAAGACAGTGCTGTGATGTTGGATGTTCTCAAGACAAAATGCTAAATGCTCTCATTCTTTCTGCATGGACTTTATTGTAGAGTTTAACCTGTCAACAAGACCATTAGTCCGGGGACTGTAGAGGGTGGTCTTCATGTGCTTCACCCCACAGTACTTCCACAGACAAGCCAGCAAGTCCAACATGAAATTGGTCAGTATTTTGTTTGGGTAACCTACCCTGCTGAAAATCTCTAACAAAGCATTTGCCACCTTTTCTTTCTCAATGGAGAACAAAGCCACTGCCTTAGGGTATCTTGTAGCACAATCTACTACCACTAGGATATACTTTTTCCCTGCGGAATTAGGGGTACTCAGTGGTCCTACAATATCCATAGCTACTCTCTGAAATGGCTCCTCAATCATAGGCAAAGGCATTAAAGGAGCTCTGACCTTGTTTCCCACCTTGCCTACCTTTTGGCACTGCTTACAGTTCCTGCAGTACCCTGTTACATCTCTGGAAATTCCAGGCCAATAGAAGTTCTGCATAATACGTCTCTTTGTACGTTTTATGCCCATATGACCTGCAAAGGGAATATCATGGGCTATGGCTAGAAGCACCAGATGATTGGCTCTAGGCACTACCAACTGCTGTATCCTCTCACCTTCTAGCCCTCCCTCAGGGGTCCACTCTCTATACAGTAACCCTTTGTCCCAGTATACAGATCCCCCTTCCCTTGAGAATCAGGTGCCTCACTAGCTACCTGCCTCAGGCCTTGCAATGTAGGGTCTGAGAGCTGAGCCTGTCTCAACTCTCTCTTTGTAACCCTTCCCAGCTTCCCTTCCACAGGAAGTCTGGCATCCTCTGACAGTGGTGCCTCACTGTCAGCCTGGGTACTACTACTCACCTCTACCTTTGCAGTCACTCTGTCCAAGGGAACGTCAGTACCCACAAGCAGATATTGCTCACCTTCAGTCTCACTGCAACAGCGTCGCTTCCTCCCTGAAGTAACCATCTCACCACTCCTGGCTGCAAGTATCCTATCTGTCTGGATCTCCCCCAGGCTACGAGACCCACATGCTTGTCTTCAAGCCTGACTGGGTGTAACTGCATTAACACATGTTACTGCCTCATAAAAATCCTTCCCTATCAGGACATCTGCAGGATGGTAGTTTGGTACCCTGGTTGTCTCGAGACAACCTACTATTGGCATTTTGTCTTCCCCACTTACTGGCTCTCTCACCTTTTGTTCCCTATCTTGCCTCTGTGGACATCTGTATGCCACATGGCCCCGTTGATTGCATTCAAAATATTTAACCCTAGGTCTTGTACATATACCTGGACTAGTGGCATCCCCTGCTACTGGCAGATTCTGTTGGGGCAGCCTGTGCTGCCCACCATGGGTTCCTTTAGACCCATGAGCAGTACTGGGGGTCCCTTTCCTGTGCAGGGATGCCCTGCTTGCTAGGTATAAGTCTCCCTTCTTCCCGAGCTCATCTGAAGTAGCACATTGTCCATCAGAAAACCAGATCCTCATGTCCTCAGGCAAACTGCTAAGGGCTTGTTCCTTCACCAAAATGTCTGCCAGCCCTTCAAAAGTGGTGACCCAACATCCACTCACCCACCTATGAAAATAAGTGCTCATTTCAGCAGCATATTCACGCACACTTTCATCTGCCTTGCGTCAATGCTGACAAAACTTTTTCCTATAAGTTTCAGGTGTTATCTTAAAACATTCTAACAAGTGATTTTTAACAGCAGTATAATCAAAATATTCACAGTCAGCAAGTTTAAACAACACAGTTACAGCTTTACCATGGAGTAAGGGGGTCAGGAACCGTACCCAGAGCATTTGGTCATCAACATACTTTTTACATACCATCTCAAACATATGAATGGAACTATCAAAATTATCCCCCTCTTTAAACTGTGGAAGAAATTTACTGACTTTTTGTGCTTCTGGGGTCCAGTTACTCCCTTCCCCATTACCTCCATGACTCTGGTGAAGAGTCAGAATCTCCTTTTCATGCTGCCTCTGCTGCTCCTTTTCCTCAGCTTCCAGGTGTAGCAGTTTCTCATTTTCCTCAGCCTGCAAACATTGCAGTTTCTCATTGTCCTCACTCTCTAGATGCCTCAGTCTCTCAAGTACTTCTTTTTCCAAATGCCTGGCCTCCAACTCAAGTCTCTTTAGCTCCAGATGGATTTTTAAGTCCTCTGCAGAAAGGTTGAGCTGTCCATTCTCTGAGTGTGGTACATCTCCACTTCCAGTTTGATCATCCTCCTGGTTGCTGTTTTCTGATGCAGCTGTGATCAAAGCTGCAATAATGTCTGCCTTAGTCAGGTTTCCATACACCAGTCCCCTAGCCTGGGACATCTCAGCCAGCTGGCTCCTTGTCAGCTTTCCGTACTCCTCTGCTGACAGGCTACCTGCTCTCCCTGACTAACTAAGCTAATAAAAGAAATAAAACAATTGTGATCTGAACTCTGAGTATTCACTGCGTGGCTGATTTAGAGTACAAAAACCCCTTCAGTAATCACTGTACCCAAGCTACAGGAATTCACACTACCCACACCACTACAAGCCAATTAGTATTTGCCAACCAATTAATATGTGGTGTGGATATCCCACCACTGCCAAACAATTAATATGTGACACCCGTGCACTGGCCCAGCAATTAAGGAGCCTCAATCCTCACCACTAACACCAGTGAGGGGCATCCATATAGGGAAAGGATAATAAATACACACACAGTAAAGTACAGTTTCCCTTAAGAGCACGCAGAGATCACAGTAAGTCTGGGGCTAGTTTTTCCCTTTTTCACCAGATCCCCAATAAGACTCCCTACTGGCACAGCTATATGGTCCAGATCTCAGCCTAGTGGACAAGCTAAAACCTCCAGCACCCTGTCTTCCAACCAGTGCTTTGTGTCCCTGGCCAGGTAGCTGACACACACACACTTTGAGATAAGAGTTATATACAACCACACAGACACTCCTGGGGAAGGCTGGCACAGGTTCTCCAGCTGTGCCCCTTTTACCCAGACTATATGGTAGAAATCACTTCCATCACCCACTAATATTTATCAGCTACAAAAAGGCCCTTATGAAAGGGTGTCCAATTATACTGTGCAATATTATTATCCAAATGGTAAGTTCAACTGCAAAGTCAAGGCTTACTTGGAGTGGCTTTATACAGTATCACTATATATATGCAATGTAATTTAGACCTTAAATTATCTCTACACAAAACAGTCACAGTTGGAAGGTTTAAAATATTTAATAATAAATAATAAGAACACAAGGCAATACTTCTTACTACACAGTGCTATTTAAGAGTTCAGTGATCACAGAGAAATACCTAAAATAATACAGTAGAAAAGTTCTGACATCAATACAGAAAAAAAACTAATCTAATCTTCCTATTTCCTATCTCTATCTAAGTGAAAACACAGTTCTAAAATAAACTTACATATAGAACAAGAAAGCGCTGGTGATGTTGGATGTTCTCAAGACAAAATGCTAAAATGCTCTCATTCTTTCTGTCCTTAAATGTATAACACAGTACCACTGATTCATTTCAGATTACATCATTTCTTTCTGGTTCCCAGGCTAACAGACCTCCAGAGGTTAATAGCCCTTTTGATCTTGCAGCTGGTCAGGAAGCCAGAGCAATAAAATAAATTATACATGTAAATTCTAGCCATTAACTCTGGCCTCAAACAATAGGCAGAATGCCTCCCTCTAGACATCTAGGCTCCGATTTTCAGATAAAAAAAATTCACAATGCTTGACTTATCAGCTTTCTTACATCAGAGTGCACTGTTGTTACATTTTTGTAGTTCAACATCAAATGCAGTCTTTTCATATTTAAGAGAACAAGCCTGTGGCTTACATTAATATTTACAAATGACAGAATTATCTACAAATGATATCTAGCTAGGCTGGCAGCCTTCACCTATCTTCACACATGGTTACAGTGATATCATTAAATGTGAAGGGATTTGCATCCCGTTGAAAGTGAAAGGATATTAGGACATGGTTAGGGAAACTAGAATGTGATATATTTTTTGCTCAAGAGTGCAAAATTGCTAAGAGACATGCGAGTTTTGAAGGATTTTTGGGATGAGGTATTAATTCCTAACTTGAATCCCTTTTCCAAGATGGGAATGGTTATTAGGGTTTAGGCTTAACTGAATTGGAAGATGCAGAAGAAAGACATATATCCACAGGGTAGATGGGCACTGGCTATCTTTCTCTCTCGAGGGGTTGAGGGGGTGTATGGATGCTGGGTTCTGTCTATGGTCCTAATCAGGAAAATGCTGAGTTTTTCCCCTATTTTTTCAGTAGGGTCTTTGCTTGGGGGAGGGGGGGTGATCCTAGCAGAATTATGTTTGCTGGAGACTTTAATTTTACTCTAAACTCAGTGATGGATAGGACTAATCTGAAAAGTGAGAAGAACTTTACATCTCAGAAGGTCATCTTGGAAGTCTGTGATCAGCATGCTCTGGTAGACATCTGGAGGCTTCAGCATTCCACCTCTATTGTTTATACTTTTAACTCCCCACAGGGATCTTCAGGTAGTAGAACTGACTATTGTTTTAATTCTTTAGCACTGTCACAAGACATAGCACAAAAGTTCACCTTTGCTCCCATTGCAGATCATGAAGCAATGCTACTCAGGTTGCTTCCCTTGCTAGTATCCGTGGATAGACAACCATGGATGATGGCCCCTCTAACATTTAAGGAAGATAACCTTCTTAGTAACATGGTAGAGGGAGTTAAGCATTATATTAAAATAAACCAAAGGACACTTGCAAAAAACCACTGAAAGTAACAAATGAACAGTTGAGGAGTGCTAAAAAAATCCCAGTTCTTTATTGTAAGTGCTTCCGTTCATCCACACTATACAATGAACTTCTTCAGACAAAACTCTACCCAACATTCAATGCCTTATATAAGGCTCTTAATTAGTTAATAAGTTAATAAAACAAGTAACAAACTTCCTCAAATTGATCAAACTAAGTGCTATAAGTAATGTCATTACAAATGGAATTTAAAATGCTAAAAAGCACAAAGAAATTTAAACATTATAATTCCTTATATAATACAAACAAAATAAGACAAATATAAACCATACTAAAATGTATGTAGTATCATGTTGTGTCTGTAGACAATGCAATGATAAACAGCCTCCACTTCCTAGCTAGATGTTAAGCTAAAAAAGTGAATCAACTTTGACCCCCTTTTTTAAAAATAATATCATACATTATATATTATATAGAAAACTGCTACTTAAATTGAGTGGTATCATCATAGTAAAATGTAACTGAATAAATGTATACACATTTCATACTACATATTACCTATCCAATGATTTTAACTTTAGAATGCATTTAATTGAACTAAATTCATTCAGCCCTGGTGGAACATGGGCATTGGTTCTTAACTGCCATAATTGTTTACATTCTTCCAGCTTCAGTTCCCACGGACCACCTCTAATATTTTTACTTATTTGATCCATGATAAAATGGAATTTATGTGTGGGATTGTCTATAACATACCTTGTCAAAGCATTGATAGTTAACATCTTGCCAATCTGGTATTGGTGTTCGTAAATCCTCTGTTTAAGTGCCCGTTCTGTTTTTCCTATGTAGAAACCTTGGCACTGCTGGCATTGGGCAGGGTAAGCTACCCCTGTTGTCTCACAATTAAATTTTTCTTTTGCACTGTAGATTTTGTTGTGCATACTAAAACAGTTGCCTACCTTTATAAATTGGCATTGGTGGCATCTGCCACATTTTTTCATACCCCGATTGCTTTTAGGTATTATGGTCTGACATTCTATTATGTTCTTCAAATTTAGGCCTCTTCTATATGTTATGTTGGGCTTCCTGCCCAAATTTCTGTACACAGTGCTATCTTCCATAACAAGGGCCCAATTTTTGATGATAATATCCTTCATATTTTTTGCATTCATAGAATAGGTAGTTAAAAAACAAAGTCTGGGATTGAACTGTATGGGAAGATTATTGGAATTTCTGTCTTGTGTAGTTAAATCATGTATTACTTCACTATAGCCTTTCCACAAATGCCCATTGTTCCTTTTTCTATGTACTTCATTAAACAGTTGTTCAAAGAGTTATATCGGATATCCTCTTTTTTGTGAACATATTTTTTAGAAGTTCACATTCGACTTGGAAATCATCATCAGATGAAACCATTCTGGCTGCTCATACCAATTGTCCTTTTATTACAGCTCTTTTTTGATGAAAAGGATGGTTGCTGCTGAAATGGGGGAAAAGCATTAGAATAAGTAGGCTTTCTATAAATGGTAGCCTTATATTTCCTATTCATTGTGTCCTTAGACAATTGTACATCTAAGAAGTTAATGGTTTCTATCTCAAACTGGTAGGTAAATTCTAGAAAGTTAGTAAACTTTGTAATGGTATTTAGGAATTCCTCTACTGTTTCAAGTGACCCTTTCCATATAACAAACATGTCATCTTAATAGCAAGTGTATCAAACAGTGTTCTCCTTGAACATGGCATTGTTAAATAGGAATTCCCTTTCCCAATAGGCCATCACACAGTTTGCAAAGCTTCCCTCACAGGGGGAGCCCATGGCGACCCCTGATTTATGCAGGAAAAATTGGTTATTGAAAAAGATGGTAGTTATTTTGTAATACCAGTTTGAGTAGTACTTCTATCAAATAAATTTCATTGCTGTCCATCCTTTAATTATTAAAAGCTCACGTACCCACTGCAAACCTAGTTCCTGGGGTATGACAGTATATAAATCTTTTATGTCTACTGTCAAAAAGTTGTGACAAGCATCACATTATAAATGGTTTATACCTTCCAAGAAACTCCAGGAATCATGGCAAATTTGATGTTCTGTATGTATGAGTGGTTTTAATTTACTATCTACATACTTGGCAGAGGTATACATGATGGATTTATGCCCATCTACTATGGGTCAAAAAGGCGGATTGGAGAGGTCCTTATGGATCTTGGGAGATCCAAAAATAACAGGTGTTATGGGTGCAGGCATTGTCAGGTAATGATATGTCTCAATATTCACACAATTCTATAGAAACAAATCATTGATAATACAATTTACCCATCTGTATGCACTATTGATTTAATTCTAACTCACTTTAACATAATTGTCATTTTCAAGGATAGCTGACATTTTCCCATGATAATCTATTTCATCCATGAGCACAAGACCACCCCCTTTATCAGGCTTCATGATACACACTTTCTGAAGTTTAAGAAAATTCAAAAGTTCTTTTTCAACCAAAGACATATTTCTATCTACATGGCTAAACTGTTTTTTTCCCAAGAACAGCCCTAATATCAATTTCACAAATTTTCTCAAAAACATTTAACGTTTCATGCATTGGGGGATTAAATACACTAGCAAGTTTCAAATCATTGTGCATACTAGAGATATTGCCCAACAATACAGATAGATTAAATTTACGAACAAACATTTTTAAATCTACCAATGTTTTAGCAACATTAGCTCTATTGTCTGGCACAAGGGATAATCCTTTGGAAAGAATGTTCGCTACTTCAGTGGTGACTTTAGCAGATGAAAAATCATATATCTTGAAATCACCCTGAAAGTTAGTCAATATCTCAAGCTTGTTATCAGAAGCAGTATTTACCTTCTCCGATGGTTCTGCTTCTTTTGTTGTTGGCCTTGATATTGTCCTTTCCACGGTTGCTGCTGTTGTTTTGGGTTGCCTCCCTGAAAACTTGCTGGTTAGAGGTTCCAGGTTCAGTGCAGTTAGTGGGAAATAGGCATTGTTCTTTTGTTGGTTCCCCTTATCCCTTCACTCCATCTAAGGGGAGACATCTGTACTCCATTAGCATCATCATCTAGGCAGCGACATTCCATTTCTACATTCTATTTGGCGTGTTGGTGATTGGTGGTTGCCTGGGTGATGTGAATTGTTCCACCCTTGATGTTTTGTGGCTCTGGTGGAGCCAGGTATGCGGTTTTATTATCATAGTCCCTTTTATCCCTTAAAATCTTCTTTTTGATCTCAGTTGCTTTAGTCATTGCATTGTATATGCTTGAAAAAATATGAGCATAATCAAACTTGTATATTGGGAAATCACCGTCGCCCATGATATTCCGTTCTAACTTTTCCAGTTCCAACCTTAAGATGTCGATTTGAGCATTATACTGCTGAATTAAGGCTTCTAAAAATTTGAAGCCTTGTTTGTCAAATAAGGCAAGGAGTTCTTGATGAAAGACAGAATTCTTGATTAGACCAGTTGGGTAGCTCCATTGGCGTAACCCTTTAGGAACCAGCTTAAATTTAATGCATTCTTTGAAGTAAGAAACCTCAAGCTGTAATTTCTTACATTTATACAGTTTTTGATAAAAAAGTTTTTAGGTTAGTTACAATGGATATCTGCAGCAAACTATTAGAGGTGTGATAAGCTGAATTATCAGTATCTGGTGAACAAAAAAACTGTTGGTGTTTTCAGAAAATCTGCCATAGAAGGCACTGAACCTTGCCCAAGTTGATTTGAGGGTTGTAGTTTGCCTTCAACAATTATATTACTGGCAGTATTAAAAATTGAAGATCTCTGTCCATTTAGATATCCACTTAAGGTTACAGTAGACATAGAAGCATAAGAAATATTTTGACTACTTACACCCATATTCGTATCAGAAGCAGAAGCTGATATGTCAGCAGTGGGATTTACTGAGTCCATCTTAGAAATTCTTCTCGATAGGACATTCACTTGGCCAAACAACTGGTGAACCAGCAGGGTCAGATTGCCCACGGCATTCACCTCGGTAGTCAATCCTCCTGTTGAAGTATTTTCATCTTCTTCTTGGGAGAAAAGAGACTGGGAAATAGCAGGAACTCCACTAGCCATCATACACAAACCAACCAAAGGACATTGTGAAAAACCACTGAAAGTAACAAAAGAACAGCCGAGGAGTGCTAAAAAAATCCCAGTTCTTTATTGTAAGCGCTTTTGTTCATCCACACTATACAATGAAGAACATGAACTATTATGGCAGTTAAGAACCAATGCCCATGTTCCACCAGGGCTGAATGAATTTATTTCAATTAAATGCATTCCAAAGTTAAAATCATTGGATAGGTAATATGTTTTATGAAATGTGTATACATTTATTCAGTTACATTTTACTATGATGATACCACTCAATTTAAGTAGCAGTATTCTATATAATATATAATGTATGATATTATTTTTAAAAAAGGGGTCAACATTAATTCACTTTTTTAGCTTAACATCTAGCTAGGAAGTGGAGGCTGTTTATCATTGCATTTTCTACAGATACAATGTGATAATACATACATTTTAGTATTGTTTATATTTGTCTTATTTTGTTTGTGTTATATAAGGAATTATAATGTTTAAATTTCTTTGTGCTTTTTAGCATTTTAAATTCCATTTGTAATGGCATTTCTTATAGCTCTTAACAGTTTGATCAATTTGGGGAAGCTTGTTAATTGCTTTATTAACATATTAACTAATTAAGAGCCTTATATAAGGCACTGAATGTTGGGTAGAGGTTTGTCTGAAGAAGTTCATTGTATAGTGTGGATGAACGAAAGTGCTTACAATAAAAAACTGGGATTTTTTAGCACTCCTTGGCTGTTCTTTTATTATATTAAAATAAACCCATTGGGTAGCATGCCAGTTCAGGTATAGTGTGAATCATTTAAGACAGAACTACAAAATCTCTGTTCTGAAGTCAAGAAACAATTTTCACCCCTTTGAATAACAAAGTAACCCTTTGAGGGCAGCTAGTAGATGAGCTCTGGGACAAGTGCCTCAAGGCTAGGTTTTCCAAACCTGAGTTACTCCAATAGTATAAATGGGCTTACCAGAAATGGGTAATTCTTTTAAAACAAAAATCTCAGCTGTATCTAGATAAAGTAGCCTCTCAAGTCTGGGCAACTAGCTACATTCTTAACTCTAAATTCTTAGCATTTACATTATGTCAAAGGAAGTCCTGAGTCATTATCCCAAGAATTCAGTCCTACTCAGGGAACCAGGTAGCCATCTTCAAAGGATATTAATGCAACATGTATGACTTTTTTTCAATCACTATATAAAGAAGCTGACCCCACTGCTTGTCGAGTGGAACAGGTAAACTTACAGGCAAGTTTATAGTAGCCAGTCTAATTGAATCCCATAAATCTCTTCCAGCCAAGTTCATAGGTTCATAGGTTAGTACTAGGCTAACTGCCCTTGCGAGCCATTTTAAGCCTAGCCAGTTATCCCCTGTGAGATTCAAACCATGTACATTGTGTTTGTAAGGCAAACACCTTAACCATTAGGCCACCCGCCCAACCTTATCATAGTATTGAAAATACGAAACGTGATCTCCTCCTTTCCTAAGGGTAAACCTCTGCCCAGATGGTCTAATCATTGAACTGTGTAGCTTTCTATCAGATACCCTTTTGGATCCATTAACTGACTTGTTTAAGTCTTTTCTTACTTTCCAAATTATTAACCCTTCGTCCGTTCTATCAACCATAATCATTCTATCCAAGTCCAGGAAGGAATCCTCTCTTCCATAGAATTATGGCCCATTTCACCGTTGAACTTGGATGTTAAGATTTATGCTAAAGTGTTAGCCAAACAAGTTGAGGTAATACTCTCAGATGTCGTCATGCGGACTCAAAGCTGAATTCATCAAAGGGAGATGCAGTACAGATCATGTTTGCACTCTTGGTCTCTATTTTCAAGGACCCATGGTGGTCCTTTTCAATAATTTTGAAAAAGCCTTTGACTCTGTATGTTGGCTGTCCCTATGGGACAGTATGCAAAGAATGGGAATACTGGATCATTGCTTCAGCTGTGTAAAATGTTTACACCATAAGCCCATGGTAAGTCTGTTGGCGAATAATTTACTGCCTTCAACTTTCCCCTTGGGAAGAGGTTGACCCTTTCACTCTCCCTCTTTCAACTGATGTTAGAGCCCTTAAATATTTTTAATTGTTCCGCAGGTATCCCAGGTTGGTCTCTTCATGGCATAGCTACAGAAACTTTATTTGCTGATGATTATCTTATGCTTACTCAGGATCCCAAAAAGGATATCCTAATTATATTTAATACTCTACAGGACTTTGGGAATCTAACAGGATTGAGAATGAATCCCTCCAAACAGTCCTTTCTCCCATCAATCAGAAAGCATTACTTTCAATGAAAGAAATCAATGTCATCCCAATTAAGTGGTCACTAACTGGCCCATGGTATCTAGGGATTAAGATACACCCAGACATCTACACAATGTTAAAGCTCAATTATACAGATATATATGGGATAAATATTTCATTTGGGTGCACACATGGGGGGTGTCTTCATCTTTATTTACTGGGATGAATTGCAGCAGTTAAATTAATGATCTCACCACTTATTTTTTTATCTAATAAGACACTTCTTCATCCCACCTTCTTACTTATGGCTAAAGAAAATGACGGTGTGTCTGAAAACTACTGCTGCAAACATTAATATAATCACACTACCAAAGGAACTTCTAAAGCTTAATATCACCTTCAGTTGCATAAGTACAAAAGAAGCAATACCTTCAGTTAAAATACATGTAAGGCAGTTTCCAAGAATCAAGCTAAAATTATTTGTTTTCCCCGATTTCTGCTTGAGTGTGTGCTGTATTATAGTGCTGAATCTTCTGGAGGGACACTTCCTCCCCCACCCCCACTCCCACCCAAAGGCCTTATACTGCTGAACAGAACCAAGATGCTTTCCTCCAAAAAAAGGAAGCCAATCTGTTGATCCCCTGCCATTAATAAACTCTAGTACAGAAGGAAGACACGGTTGCAGAAAAAGGTGAAGTCCCAAGATCAGAAAACTTATTAGCCTCAACAAAAAGTTGAGATACCTCATCAAAACCTCTAAAGCCAGCTATGAAGACAGAATTGTGGCAGACACTAAAAACAACCACAAAGTCTTCTATAGTTATATAAAGAATCCCCATGGCAATTCCCAGATTTGCTCTGAGTTACTGCACAATGGTACCTTCTATACTGAGCCATCAGATATTGCCAGCATACTGGCCGACAGATTCACTGCCAACTTTACCCCTCTCTCCCCACCAAAGGACCGATCACAATACCAGAGGAATGCCAGGCACCCAGTATTACTGCAGCACAGGTTAATGCTGCATTGTCCAAGGCCAAGAATACAGCTTCCATGGGACCCAACAATATCCCTGGATGTGTTCTACATGAACTACAAAGTGAACTGGCACCACATCTGTGTGTCCTGTTCAATCACAACCATACCTCAGGCTTTGTCCCTACCAAATGGCGCACTGCTACAGTCATTCATCTCCATAAAGGGGGAGTGACTACAGACCCTGGGAATTATTGTTCCATTAGCCTGATAAGTCTGCTATGTAAGGCTATAGAGCGCATCATCATTGACCTAATTAACAAGATATAGGGAATCTCCAAACTCTATATCCCATGCGATTTGGTTTTGTGAAAGATAGATCATGTCTGCTCAACCTGATTGACTTTGAGTCAGTCCCCAGAGCTGTGGATTAGGGCAAAGCAGTTCATACAGCCTACCTTGATCTGGCCAAGGCTTTTAATACCATTTCCCACTCAGGAATTATTGATAAACTCAGCAAACTAGGCATCAAACCTGATATCACTAGGTGGGTTGCAAATTGGCTCACAAATAGAACCCACAGTGTGAAAATAGCGGACTCCAAGTCAGACTGCTGACTAGTCATGAGTGGAGTCCCACAAGGATCAGTCCTGGGTCTTCTCCTGTTTAGCATCTACTTCTTAGAAGTCCAGGCCAACATGGAGGGACTCTGGCTGATCAAATTCACAGATGACTGCAAGCTGGGAGCCATTATTAACTCCCCAAGTGATGTAGAAATTCTACAGAAAGGCCTCACTGAGACCAATGACTGGTGTTGAAACCATGGCCTTAAACTTAATGCCAAAAAATGTGTCATCCCCTTTGGGAAAAACTCAGTTCCCACTAATTACCACATCAGTGAGAGCCCACTGAACACTGAAGGTGTTATAAGGGATCTGGGGACACAAGTTGACAGCAACCTCTCCTTTGACCACCACATTGCCACTGTGGTCAGAAAGTCCTTCTATGCAGCACATCTCATTACCAAGGGTTTTACATCCAGGAAGAAAGAGGTCATCATGTCTCACTACTCTTCACTCATTAGTCCGATCATCGAGTATAATGCCCCATTTGGCATGTACCTCACTAGACACATGCAACAGCTGGAAAGGCCAGAAAGTACCTCACAAAGAAGATCCTGGGCCTTAAACACGTCCTACATGGACAGACTCAAATAACTCCAGCTATTCTCTGTCTCATATTGTCTACTAAGAGGCCGATCTCTGTTTGACTTACAAAGCCATGTCTGACCTAGGTCTGTTAGAAATGCTACATCTAAAGAAATCCAAATCCCTCTGCACCACATGCTCCAGGGACCTCAACCTCATTACCACAATCAACAGAACATGCTGGAGGGACAGGTTCATAACCCAGAGACTGCCCATGCTCTGGAATAGACTTCCATACATGTCAAGCAGAGTACCTCACTGACCCTCTTCAAGAGAAATCTTGATGAGTGGATGGGAAATAGAAAGTTCACCCCAGGGATCACTGCAGTTGCTCTACTTGATAGAGGCACTGGGAACTAATGTCGGGCAGCATGATGCCAAGGCGCTTCTATGGACTAGGCTTGTAAAGGCTCCCGAGCCATCAGCCTAGTACACAACTATGAACTTATGAAGGTAAAGCTAAATTTACACATTTTTCCCTAGCAGTGTACAATTTCCCTGGAAAGGAAATAAAAGCCCTCAGCAATAAAATGTAAATGTTATGACTCACATCAGATATTTAGAGTTCAAAGACCTTGTCTTTGTATCCATAAACATTCTACCTCACTGATTGTATTTGGTGATAAACCATCTGGTGGGGGAGAAATTGCAGTCTATTGAAGTACCTGATTGGTCCTCCACTCATCTCAGTTCTCCAACTACTTTTGCCTTTGTGTTTCTAAATGCAAAATCACTTCTCTACCTCGTGACCCCAAGTGAACTCTCCATCCAGTTACTTCCTTAAATATTAGAGGGTCCACCATCCATGGTTGTCTATCCCTGTAAGGCACATTGCATTTTTGAAATTTTTTTTAACAGAAATGTTCTATTATAAATGCTGAATGCTGTACTAATGCATTAACTGCCAACATTATTGCCTTCACATACTATGTCCTTCCCAAAAAATTGTTTTTCATAAGCACATACACCAGGTTTATGCCCCGCTCCGCTTGGGCTCCACTTCACTCCCCTACCCTACCCCCACTTCCCAACCACTCCCTCTACATTTACATTTATACTATCCAGCCACACCTAATCAATAATACTAAACCCTCCCATCCAACTTAAACATGTAGCCATTAAGATTCCATCATCAACTCCCTATTATTCATCACTCCTAGTTGTAGCCCAGTCTTTGATCACTACTTCCTTGTTACTTCCAGTGCATATATAACCACTAACTGTTTTCACACCTCTTGCATACTTTATATTTCATCATCAAACATATATTACTTAAACAACCTACAATTTATCTCCCAAACTACTTATCCTATATCTATGACTCCCAAATTAGGTAACAATAACAGTATGAATTGCTTAACTATAACCCTAAGTCTACTACTGCTATGCTTTAGCCACTTCACCTGTTACCAAAGGCACCAGACTCACATTATCATCTCTCCAACTAAGTACCTACTAGATAAACCTACTCCACCTAAAGTTAATATCATGACAGCCAACATCTATCAGGGCATGCAGCACCTCTATTTCAAACTTAAACCACTCAATGTACCATCAAGTAAACTTAAAATGACATCCACTGTTAGAATAACATTAAAAATATCTAAAAACACTAGTCCAACACACATTAATTCTAAACAGTAGTTATAGCCACCCTAATCCAGGCCCAACAAAACTCATCTCAAAAGAAAACAAAGTCAATAGTACTGAACAATATCAAACAGCACCTTATCCATCTAACAGTAGTCAACTAATTTTAATTACTCTAAATGCTAGAAGTATTTGTAATAAAATCACAGAACTCCATGCTGGATAGCTGTTCAAAAATCTAGTATCCTAGCCATTACAGAAACATGGTTGCAACCAAATATTGCACCACTGAAATATTACCACCAAACTATAACATAATTAAGAATGACCAAACTAAAGGGAAAGGGGTGGTGTAACAAGATACCCAGATTGTCTCAACTTAATGCCTTACAAAGCCACCATACCACAATTCAATAACGAAGAACTTCTTTTTACTTTTCTCAAACTAAACAAACACAAACAAATCTGTATCATTACCTTATATATTCCACCAGGCAAAAATATCAATGCATTAGAACATATTCTACAATGGACTTCACCTTCCATCCATCATGAAACAGTCATACTAGGAGATGTTAATATTAATTGGCTTGACCTTAGATCTACCTCCCCTAAATTCAGCATAAGTCTTTTTGGATACAAACAATTGATACAAACTCCAAAATTCTTTAGAAAAACTCAAATTCCATACTAGACAGAATCTTGGTATCTGATCCCACTTAATTTATCTCATCTGGCACACTATGAAATCCCCTCAGTGACCTTCTCCTTGTCTTTAACAAACGTCACACACACAAAATCCTCTAAAACAGAAAGCTATAAAAACTGTTAATGACACAACAAATTTTAACCCTCAGACAATCAACAATATCCTGTCCTCAATAAACTGGAATATGCTGAGAAATATCCTGCCAGATGGCACCGTTGAGAAATTTAAGTCAATATTTCTTAACACCTTAAACAAAATGAAAGCCCTTCAGAAATAAAACAATAAAAACATGGTTAACTAACACTATAATAAGACTAATGCAAACTAGAGACAAAACCTGAAAAAAATGTCAGATAAACAAAACCCACAAAACCTCTAACAATATAAAAGTTTTTGTAATTAGGCCAAAAGACAGATAATCTCTGACAAAAAAACATATTATAACGAACTCCAAAATAATTGCAAAACCAGTCCCAAGAAATTCTGTTCAGCCATCAAGAAATTACTGCATCCAGGGCAAAAATATAATCCCAATCCATGTCCAAACAGTACACCTCCGGACACTGCTGCACAACTTATACCTACTTCGTAGACAGCATAACAATGATGACAAATCAAGTTAGTGATAGTACTGCAGATCACAAACAACCATTACCTCCTCATTTACAGTTCAACCAGTATCTACAGCCTATATAAAACCTCTTAAGCAAACTAAAATATGTGCTCTGCCTCTGCAGGTAATCTACCCAGTGAATTCCTTAAAATAACAGCAAGTAGCATATGTTACCCCATATCCATACTCATAAATGGATCCATATAGGAAAACTATGTCCCCAAAATCTGGAAAAAATCACATATCATTATCCTCCATAAAGGTGGTACTTTTACAGACATTAGTAATTTCAGACCAATAGGTATTTTATCCACCCTCACTGAAGTCTTAGAAAAAATGTATCCACAAACAACAACTCAACCAATAAAAACTTCTAACTCAAACCCAGCATGGTTTTCAACCCTCCCATTGCACAAATACAGCTCTTATAGCTTTCACAGATACAGTGAACAAAGCCAGAGATAGTGGTCAACATTTCTCTAATATATTCCTTGACCTATCAAAGGCCTTTCATACAGTCAGCCATACTAAACTACTAGAGCAACTGTCAGCCTTAGGTCTAACACCAAACACCCTAAACTGGTTCAGGAGGTATTTCACTGATAAATGGCAATCAGTGATCTCTCCTTTTCTTCCTGTCAAGACTGGCATCCCACAAGGATCAGTCCTTGGTCTTGTCATCTTTAATATCTTTACAAATTCTCTTCACACTTGCATACAACATACTTCTCCCATATAGTGTGCAGATGAATCAGCACTTATATATACTTCCAACAACCGTACACACTTCAACCAAATGACATGAGAATCCCTCACTGTCAATGAAAAATGGTACAAGACTCCCAACTCCCACTTAACCCAAAGAACTTTTACTTTCCAATCCTAAATCTCTGTCTCATGAAAACCACAACTTTAAAATATACTCCATCAATAATACCACTATAAAAGTGGTAACCAATCCAAAACTATTAGGCATGACCATAGATGACAACCTTACATTTGATTTACACATATAAAATGCCATCAAGAAAACACACCAAAAACTAAGCTTACTCTACAGAGCTAGAAACTTCCTCACCTCCACATCCAGATACACCCTTGCAAATATTATCTTCTGCCTTCTCTTCTTCATGGAGCCACCATCTTCACTAATCTTCAGATCTCACTTACTCAAAAACTTGAACAAATGTTACAATAAAAGAGCAAGATTTGCATCAAATTCTCACTGCTGTACCCACTATTGCAATGCATTAAAAACACTTAGGCTAGAATTACCCAACTACCCAAAATATATATTCACCACACATAAAATCATTCATTGCCCATCCACCTGCCCAACTTTAAATTCTATACTATAAAAACACTTCCCTAAATGGCCCAAGCAATCAAATAACCAAGTTCAGCTCATGGTTCACAAACTAACTAAATCAGCAGGGTATTCTCTGTATTCTCACTCTGTAGCTAAAATATGGAACACTACACCCACATCTTTAAGGACAGACACCCCTCTAATCCTTCACTCACTCCATTAAAAACTATCTAAAAAATACACGGCTCTGCTCATGTTCTACACCAGGTTAATCAAATAGTGACTTAATTTGTAAGTGTAACAGCATTACCCTTCATCTTGCTATTATATTTATACAAATAATAATTTCTTGCCCTTTTACCTATACCTTACACTTTTATCACTGTACAATCCCCTAACTTCTTTCTCCCTTTTGCTTCTTCCCTATCCATATCCCACATTTTAAACACATACATTTCTATCTCCTACTCTCCCTCTCCTGTAATTCATCTCATCTCTCAACCCTGTACTGTACGATATGCATACTAAGTACATTATAATAAACAAAAATGATTTAACTATCAAGCAGAATCATACTAATCTGAATCATATAATTGTAAAGACCACTTGTCTCGTGTATATAGTCTCCTTAGTAATATCTAATGTCTGTATTTAATTGCAAGTATGTTTCATCTAATATATGTAAAAATTATGTTATCCATTATTGTATATTCTTTCTTGTAAGTGAAATATTCATTTCTGTTCTGTAATAAGCTAATATAATATGCTAATTGTCTCTGGAGCTTTTTCCCCAAGCCTCCACTGAAAATGGACACCCACCCAGTCAGACTTTCCTGGTAAACAAATGTCAAATAAATAAATAAATAAACAAATTAATAAATAAATAAATAAATACCCCTTTACTGTTAGATCTTGTGAGGGCAAAGAGTTAAGCCTTTTTCAGATCTCACCCGATTGAGGGAAGGCAAGTGGATCCTGGTCACCTACGAGACTTTGCAGAAGGAGGAGGCTCTTGGAAGGGCGGAGCTTGGGAAATCTCTACAAGAGAGATATATGCTATATAGATCCCCTCTACAACATCACATGTCCTGTTACCCATACCCATTAACCTCTTACATAAAGAATCCTCAGGCTCAAGATGGAAGTCAGGTATCCTATAAAGCTTCTTTACTTTACTCTGTTTTAACAGCTTCTTACACAAGGGTCTCCCAGGCCACTTTCTCTTCCTGGATAGGTACCCTTGACCCTCAGCTTCCTGTGAACAGTTTTACTTTTCTGCTAAAGGAAATTAGAACTATATTCAGATCCAACTATGTATTTGAGAAGCAATTATTCTTTATTCATAAGGGCTACTGAGACCTAACCATAACAGTTGAAAAAGGTCTCTCTTCTGCAGCTCTTTGCTCTGTATACAGACAGAGTAACCCCACCTATATACATAAATTCCGGGACTATCCATATGCATAATGCCTGTGGGACAAACTAGTGCAGTGGTTATGTCAAAGTTTTGACATTTCCTACCAGTGTAGTAAGTCATTTATGTGGGCGGCAGATGTTCAGTGGGGTGATTTGTATTTACTTATTTATTTATTCCATTTGGTAACCAGGCTAGAACACTGATATAAATGAACCTATTTCAGTCTCAGCCCAGGCAAGTATAAATCGCAGTAGACAAGCAACTAAGCAAGAAGTATTATGAATGTAAACGACATTTTGTGTGAAAATAGCAGTAAATTGATAGCAGTATTAATAATAAAGTAACAGTATAAGGGACAATAGAATGGGATGGTTAGGGTAAGTAGGGAAGAAGAAAAAGAAAGCAAGATAAGAGCACACAGAAATTAGCTATATACAATATATAGACACACACACACACACACACACACACACACACACACACACACACACACACACACACACACACACTCACACGCATACACACAATGTGGAAGAGATGCCACATATCAGTGAAGGGAACTAAGGCAAGGAAGACAAAGGTGCCTGACTGGTGAAGGGGAGAATGGGGTATTAGGTGATGTGTCCAGAGGGAAAACATTGTCAAATTGACTCGGACTTGAGGTGATCTTTAAGCTGAGCATAAAATGATGGGTATAACATGAAGTCTTTAAGATTAATAGGCAGGGATTCCCAGAGTTTGGGGCCAAGGATGGAGAAGGCATGATTAGTGCAATAAAGTCTGGTTCTGGGACATTGAAGAAGGTAATTAGAGTGGTGAAGACTTCATAGATTGTAATGGGGGGGGGGGTCATCTGAAGAGGTTGGAGGCAAGGGAATGACAGGAATGTTCTTGAAAGAACTTGTAGGATCGAGATCCAAGAAGTAGGTTGGCATGTTTTTGGATGGGTAGCCAACTGGCTTTATTTAGTATGATACAACGGTACTAATTTCTAGGGGACAGGGTAATGAAACAGAAGATAGAGTTGCTTATAGTTTGGATAGGGAAGGACTTTTTCTTAGATGCTGCTGCAACAAGTGGAAGTCCATATTCAAGCTGTGTTAGTAAAATGCCTTTGTATGTGTCATTCCTAGTTGGTCTGGAGAGAAATGGGAAATTTTATAGGTCCAAACAATGAGGTAATCTGTTTTCTTTTGTGCTTGTTCTAGCGAAAGTGAAAATTCAGTGCAGGATCAAGATTTTGCAACTCTCAGCAGTTGTTAGAGAGCTTATATAGTCTCACTATAAAAATCTCCACAGTCTTTGACAGTTAAAGGCATGTATAGTTGAATTATGGTGAGAGGAGGATGTCTTTTTAAGGCTCATTAGCTACCCCTTTGGAAGGTAATTGCTCCCATTCCCCAAGGCCGCAATACAACCCCTGGAAGTATTTCTTATATTTTTTATTCCTTAAAGCAGTGGAACTTGCACTATTTAGATGAATAGAATTCTTTTCTAGGAAAGCTACTGCTTATCAGCACTCTTATTAGCATATCAGACAGCCTTGCACTCTAATTATACCTATTTTCATAGTGTTTCTGTTTATGTAAATGGTTTTCTTTATGTGCATAGTTTTCTTGCCAGCTATAACTGAATAATTTATGCCTGTAAAACCTAGCTTATTGAATGTTTTATAAGCTTTATAAACATATTACAGGTTTATCTGATGTTGTACACTGTTAACCTGTGATGGTATAAATATTTCATGTGAGTGTGCTCTTATGTGAACCCATTTCAATCCATGTATTATTACTGTTGTTCCATAACCTGTGTATGTGTATTAGGCATATGCCAGTTGTTAATAAATTCAAAGTGTTAATAAAAAAATGTATCCTGAAATGAAACCAAACTGCTTATCTGCTATCTTAATTTCTACTGTTCATGCAGTGTGACAAAAGTTTAAAACCTCTACAATGGCCCGCAGTTGTGAATGTCCCCTTTCTTCACACACACTGGTCCAAGTATGTTTATTCTCCAGTCATCATTTATATGCCTTCCTCTCCATACTGCTATGAGTACCCTCAGGAACCATTTCTGTCCTAACTACCCAACATCTTCATCACATCTGCTGTGACCTCATCTGAGCCTGCTGTTTTCCATGACTTCATTTTCATTAGTGCTGTTTGTACTTCTTCTAGGGTGGGGTCACCCTCTTCTCTCATTGTAGGCTGTGTCTGGGGCAGTACAGCTTCTGTGGGATTTTCTTCATTCAGAAGCTACAGAAAGTACTCTTTCCATCTGCCTTTGATGTCCTGTGGACTGGTGAGCAAGTTGTTGCTGGCTTCCACTATGAAGGGTCTCTATCTTCTTTATCTATGTCTTTGCTTTTGCTCTTTGCTATTGTAATTCCTCCCTTAGCCTGTTTGAAAGCCAACCAGGTCCATCTTTTCTATCTCCCCCTTTTTCATGCATGACTTCCTGACTTCTGCATTCCACCACCAGCTTTCCTTATGTACCTTATTTCCATACCTGGCTCAGCCGCATATCTGTTCTGTAGTCCTCACACATGCTGTTTTAAGACACTGCCATTTATCTTCAGGTCCACATATTTCCAGTTCATCTTGAGGTGCTAGATCCCTGAGAAATTCCTTGAACTTTTGTACTTTCTCAGTCAACTACCAGGTCTTCAGCATGATCTGACCATAAGCTAATCACCCTAGATGTCCTCATCCAGCCCCCACCCCCCCATTAAGGTAATCACCATAAAAACTTCTCCAAGGCCAACTTCATGCTTCTTAAGACAGAAGTGGCAAACTTCACGACACCCATGCAGACGGAAAGTAGAAGTACGACTGCTGAATCGTACACCAATGCACTACATGAGCACATACACGATTGCATGGACCGTGCCATTCCAAATAGAACCAAGACACTCTCCTCCAAAAAAAGGAAGCCAATCTGGTGGTCCCCTGCCATAAACAAACTCTACAACAAAAGGAAGAAACTGTTGCAAAAAAGAGTAAAATCCCAAGATTGTAAAAACACCCTTGTCAACCTCAGTAAGAAGCTGAGATCCCTCATAAGATCATTCAAAGCTAGTTATGAAAACAAAATTGCCACAGATTCTAAAGACAACTACAAGGTATTCTATAGTTATGTCAAGAATCTCAATGACAACACTCAGATCGGCCCTGAGTTACAGCACAATGGCACTAAATATACAGAACCAATTGATATTGCCAACATCCTGGCAGATAGGTTCAGTGCAAACTTTATCCCCCTCTCACCCCCTAAAGGGCCCATCTCAATACCAGAAGAATGCCAAGTCCTGGTAATCACAGCCACACAGGTAAAAAATGCACTCTCCAAAGCCAAGAATACAGCATCCATGGGACCAGGCAACATCCCGGGCTGTGTTCTGCATGAACTCCAAAATGAACTGGCACACCACCTAAGTACCATTTTCAATCATATCCTTCCATCAGGATTTGTGCCTACTGAATGGCACACAACAATGAAACTACTGCCCCATTAGCCTAACAAGCCTGATCTGCAAAGCCATGGAATGTATCATCATGGAACTTATAAACAAAGACACAGGAAACCTTCAAACTTTGGACCCCACCCAGTTTGACTTTGTGAAAGGCAGATCATGTCTCCTAAATCTGATTGACTTCATTGAAGCAGTCACCAAAGCCATGGACGAGGGTAAAGTGGTTCAAACTCCCTATCTAGACCTCGCCAAAGCCTTCAACACCATCCCCTACTCTGGTATCATAGATAAACTCACTAAACTTGGCATAAATCCCTATATCACTTGATGTGTTGCCAACTGGCTCACTGACAGAATCCACACCACGAAAGTAGATGACTTCCAATCTGACTCCAGACCAGTTACAAGTGGAGTACCACAGAGTTCAGTCCTGGGTCCACTGCTGTTCGGCATCTACTTCTCTGAAGTTCAGGCCAACACAGAGGGTCTGTGGTTAACAAAGTTCGCAGATGACTGCAAACTGGGAGCTATTACTGAATCCCCAAATGATGTGAACATTCTACAAAAGGGCCTCACTGAGACAGATGCCTGGTATCATAGCCATTGCCTCAAGCTCAACGCCAAAAAATGCATAGTCATCTCCTTTGGGAAAAACCCTGTGCCCATGAACTACCACATAGGTGGTAGTCCACTTAACACCAAAAGTGTGATAAGAGACCAAGGGACACAGGTGGACAGTAGTCTCTCCTTCAATAACCACATCACCACAGTAGTCAGAAAATCCTTCTCACTCCTCATCACAAAAGGTTTCTCATCCAGCAAAAAAGGAGGTCATTATTCCTCTCTACACATCCCTCATTAGACCTATTAGAGAATACAATGCCCCATTTGGTATGTACCTCACAAGATATTTACAGCAACTGGAAAGGCCACAGAAATACCTCACAAAGAGGATCACTGGCCTCAAACAGTCGCCCTATGCAGACCATCTCAAAAAACTCCAGCTCTACTCTGTCACATATCGCCTACTCAGAGGCAATTTTTGCATACAAAGGCATGTCCAACCCAGAGCTGTTGGACATGCTACACTTACAGAAATCCCAATCCCTCCGAGCCACACACTCCAGGGACTTAAATCTTGCCACCACGATAAACAAAACATGCTGGAGAGATAGGTTCCTGTCCCAGAGACTCCCCATGCTTTGGAACAGACTGCCCATTTATGTCAAGCAGAGCACTTCATTAGCCCTCTTTAAGAAAAATCTTGATGATTGGATGGGAGATAGGAAATTCAACCCTGGGATCACTTCTGTGGCTCTGCTCGACAGGGGCACTGGAAAATAAATTTTGGGTGGCGAAAGCCAGGGAATCTTTATGGCTAGGCTTAAACAGGCCCTAGGGCCGATAGCCTAGTGCCTACCTATAAACCTATGACCATTCTAATATGTGATCTTGTGACTGTCTGTCTTTCTGAACCATGTGTTGGCTACTATCAAGCCATTTGCCATACAGAAGTCTAGAATGGTCTCTCCTTCTTTATTTCTGTTGCCCCACCCATGTGGACCCAGGCAGTCCTCATATTCTGTTCTGTCTGTCCCGATATGCACACTCAGGTCACCCATTATCAACATCAATTCCAGTTGTCCTCCTATATCTAGTAGGTCCTGCAACTGCTCTCTGACTACACTCTTTTCTTCACTATCACAACCCTGCCGTGGACCATAGGCTGAGATTATTAATACTGCTCTGTCATTACAATGGAGCCTGATTGCTGTGAGTGTATCACTAATTTTGATACCATCCCTCACTGTCTTCTGAAGGCTCTCCCTAACTGCAATTCCCACACCATTTCCAGTCTGTCCTCCTCCTCCTGAGTAGTGTATTGTGGATCCCAAGCCAAGTGGCTTTGTTGCAGTGCCCTTCTATCTTGTCTTCTTGATACATAGGATGTCCAGCCTCCTCCTTACCATCTTGCAATGCACTTCCAAGCTCCGTTCTGGCAGTGAAGCTACACTAAGTGGAGCAATTCTTAGTTTATGGTTGACAGGTTGATTGGTTTAAGCTACAGCTTTCTCTCAACAGAGCTATCGCAAGTAACCCAAGCTGAGCAACTGGACACCAGCCAGCAAGTAACTTATTGACCTAGGGCTGGTCAGGACTGAACCTTGTTCCTTGTGCATAAGAGATGAAGACCTTAATCATTATGTCAACTACATTTCAGGCACTTGAACTCCCCCACAAATAAAAGACACATAATCTTTACTTAAAATTTAGGGGTCAGATAAAGGCTCATCCCTTCTCATCATCTAAATGTCATCAATTCTCACCCAACCATATCTCCTAACCTGAGCTACATCATTTTCTGTTTCTTCTGCCAGCAACACTTTTACTGTCCATCATGTGGGATACATCACACTTGATCAACAGCACTATTATTGAGTGCTGAATGAGTGGAAAAAAAAAACAGCAAAACAACTTTTGCTGAACCTCAGAGTTAACTTTTTTTTTTTTCAGAAGGACAAGCTCCCCAGTCCTAAACTTAAATATAACTACTCTGAGGTAACATATCAATAGAGAAAAAAGAAAACTCCTTATTCAATCAAAGTTGTTTCACTCATTTTTCTTCAATCATTCAGCACTCGATAACATTGCCATTGATAAAATGAAAGGCACCCTCTCAAATTGCACATTCTATTGCACCTATTTACACTTCTCAGTCACATAATCTTTTGATTAACATAACTTCTCCTTTTACCTACTCACAATGTCCTTCACTTCACTAACTATCCTGTCATTTCCACTTGGACTGCACACAGCTGTATTATCAAACAGGCACTTCACTTTCTACATGAGATTTTACATGTATTGTAGTAATGAATATTATGGTTGCATATATTTTTACATTGTTGTTATCTGATGATGCTATTTTATAGATGTGTGTTTTGATTATTCTCTTGCTATCTCTCACTATATGTAATTCTGACTTTATTTGTATTCCTGAGCTGAGACTAAAATGAGTCACTTGTGATTAGTGGTCTATCCCAGTAAACAAATTGTAAATAAATCAATAAATACGTGCATGTGTAAATACACCTATAACAAAGGTTCCTGCAAGGGGATTTCCCACATGGCCATATAGCTGGTAGGTGTGTACACACGCTGAATTGACAAGTCTGTACACACATACTTACCATACAAACAGCGAGCAGCTCATATTTAATATGTTTTTGCTGTGTGTTGCAGGTGATACCAGATATACCCCAAAGACCTGGTTGATCCCTTTTGTGCGTCCTCCAGACTGTGCAGGAAATAGCCTCTAACACAATGCATTACAAAAATCATAATGTAGTTGAACCATAGCATCTATCATTCCAGTATCAATTTCAACCAAGTCCCAGACCAACTGCAGACAAATAAGTTTCAACCACCGCATCACCACTCCAGTACCAGAAGCATTCAAGTCCCAGTTCAACCAAAGGCTCACTCTTCGAACCGCCATATCTCCACTCCAGTGCCAACAATCCAAATCCCAAGACTGAACCATCTGACCCAGCAGGCCTCACAATCACCGCCATCCACAGACCCCAACAACCAGCCACTCAACGATCATTCCTCCTCCATCATCCCCATCCACCATTATCAGTTCACAAAAAAAAAAAAAAAACATTCTGGGTCTCTCTCCAACTCAAAATCCATTTCCAACATCGCACCGGCACACAGGTTTCAGCCTCCACTTCCATATCCGCTAACTCACTACTGAAGTCCTACTTCATGTTAACAAGATCCAAGCAAAAACTCACATCAGGGACACCATGGACATCACAAGCACAGACAACAGGACACCGGACACACTGGACCAGGCAAAGGGACCAACACATCAACAAAAAATGTAAGTACAAAACAGAACCACAAAGTGTACAACCGGAGCCGGAGAAGCCGCTGCCATAGAAGGCGCTGCCATCTTAGGACTTAGCACAGTTTTATGGTGGAATGAGTTACACAACATAGTGCTGATGCTTCATATCACACTAAAAATGGCCAATTAGTGTAGTAAGTGTGCTACTGAATCTACTTAGGTAAGCTTTTTCTGATATCCTTCTGTAACACTTTCCACTATCAGACATGCTGGCAGTAGCCATGCACACAGCATGTGCCCTCCAGGAGCACTACGGTGCAACAGTAAATCCATTCCTAGTGCCATGGTGCAGTGCTAGGAAGCTCTAGTAGTGCCACAGTGGTGCTAAACATGCTATCTGCAAATGTGTATCAGTGCACATGGGGCTACCATTTTCTACCTGTAAAAGACCTGAATGAGTAACCATGGCTACATAAGGTGCAATGAAACGCAGAACTCTAGTATGGTGTGAAAATGACAGCAACATTTTCTTGTTCTTCCCACACAAGGATTTTTAGTAGGGCAACATGATGAACTACTGTTAAAGGTGGATACCTGGCATGAGCTGGTCAAGATGATGAAGTGCCACTCACATCACCCATTTTGGTGAGAGGTGTTAGTTGACTACTAGCATTAATAGATGATATGGTACTATGGATCCAAATACAATGATGGTCCATATGTCAGTACAGATACTGAACTATATAACAGCACAATCCAGCAAGTAAATGCTAATGAAGAAAGGTGAAGATATGGTACAAAAACTACTTCTTCCATCTAAAGATGCCGCCTGTCATTTTTTTATAATAATAAAGAAAAGGGTGGCAAAAGAACTCACTTCCAGTGAATCAGTCAGATTGTTGAAAATAATGCACTGATGTACAACAGCAATGCAGAGATGCTACTCAAAAAAGTGCACTCTGCTGGAAAAGAGTGCATATATCAACTGACTTTTTTATTCCATTTTATTAAATTTATGGTGCAAATCAAAAATATCTCAACCAACATCAGTTACATTCAGAAAACCAAAAAAAGCACAATTAACTACATCAACAAGTAAAAACTTTAGTTTTAATGCCAATAAACAGAGTAATTGTGACAAATTAGCAATATCATAGTAATCCTTTGTAACTTCATTGAAACTCGATACCAATAGATTCCTCTAATCTAACTGGTAGTGCTGCCTTTCAATGCTCTAGGATTCTAAGATCCATAACTTCCTCTCCTTAGTGCCCTGAGCACTTAAAGTTCAGTTGTAAACCCTGATATTATTGTGTCCTATAACACTCTTACTCCACTGTAGCTCACTCTTCCATGCCTTTACTATCTGGCTCTTCATTTGACTCCCGTATAAAAAAAAATATAGACTTCTCCTTAATGGTCCAAACCTTTATCCTGCCAATCCAGACCAAAAAGGCAAAACTTCCCACTTTTGGGCACTTCCTTTCTGAAAATTCCCTCCTATTTCTGAAACACATTCTCCCAACACCTCCTAATCTGAGCATAACTCCAAAACACATGTAGACTCCCAGCCTCTAAACTACGACACATTCATTACTTAGCATATCTCATACCAAAAACTCTTTGAATTTGTAAGAGTTCTGTACTATCTATGCAACCACTGCATTACTGGTCACAAATCACTGTTATATCCCTGACCATCCATGCCATCCTAAAACAATTGTTCAGTCCTCCATACTTAATTACACCTTCTCAAACCCCTCCCATTTAGCTCTTAATTTCTCCATCTCCAAAACATATGTATGACTTATAAGAAATTGATAAAGTTTACTACTAGAGGACAGCTCCATATCTATCGCCTTCGGCTCATGAACACATGGCCTTACCACTTCCTGTCATTCAGACCCAACAAAAACAAACACAGACTTCTTCAACTACTCCTTATCTATATGAATCAGCTGATAAAATTGGAGGCATTTCTACTAAAGTAAACCGAATTTAGCTCCAAAACTAGGTCATGTCATATAGATCGTATATATCAACTGACTTTATTGTCTTTACTGTGAGGGGATGTGCAATGGGCTAATTGCAGAGTCTGTCCCCTCTGTTCTGCAAGGGCAGTGCTTCCAAGCAGCCCCCCCCCCATCCAAAGCATGATAAGTGGTGAGAGGCCAAGGTACAACAAAAGAATGTGTAGATACATATTGGAGAACATTACTGTTTTCCAGTGGGTAATACAAAGCTGTGTGTGAGAAGCTATACAGATATATACATACATACGTACATACATACATACATACACAGGTGTATGAGAAGATACTTTCACCTACATGACATCATTGGTGGACCTATGATAACTTACCAGATTATTACTTTCATCATGGTAAAAAGATTTTTATTTGCTTGATTAAAAATGCAAGTAAGACTTTTAATTTTTCTTATTTTTTATCATTTTCATGTATTTATTTTGCCCAAACAAAAGCATACTTTTATTTATTTGGTTTGAGGGAATGGGTTCAGACAAGTAGCAGTGTGACCCCTTTAATAGTTCATCTCCCTTCTGGGATTATGCCCTTGACATGATGCAGAGGTTTTCTGCTCTTTTGATTCTTACAGCTATGCTTAAGTTTCTGATAAGGACATCTTCACAAACTGGTTTAAGAAGAATGACCAAATTAACAATTATCCAAATGTTGACCTCCATGATGGTTCCTTTAAAGAATCAGAGAACCTGACTGGCCTCTGAGTGACCCATGTAGCCAAGGCAGGATCAGTCTAAACACCTGTTGGAACCATTGTATTGGATCACCAACAATGATGCAAAGGGTGAGACAAAAATTTGGTGCTAATTAGCGGGCAGGCATGAGTAGGACTGATTAGAATGTAGCAGACCCATCAAAAGGAATGAGCTCTTTGAATGTGGAATGCCAGTTCACTGCTGAAGAAGTAGCCATAGCACATATAAGAAGCTGAAAAGTGCCATCTAGGTAAATTCCTTAATGTGTAGTGTTAATTGTGTAAGCATACTTCATATTTAGAGATGATCTGTCTTTATCAGTAGATGTTCTGGTTTGGTGGAAGGTTGAAAAGTAATATTCAGGCATATTCCAAAATCCACAGTGTTAATTCTGTAATCATGCTTCTTATTTAGAGGTGGTCTGTCTCTCTTTCCTAATGTGGAGATACCCTCAGTGTATATACTGGTTTGGTGCGGAGATACTTTAAGATTATGCCAGTGGATGAGAGCATCACCTCATTGTATCTGTGAGCTGCGTATGTGCAGCTAATAGCTCATTAGAATTTTCTGAATCTTTTCTTTTCTTATGTTTACCCTTGGTGTCTGCTGATCATTACCCCTACCAGCAGAAAGAAGCTGGATTAGGACGGGCCATTATTTTGAAAGCCATCAAAGCTGGTCTAAGATTTTCTGTGTTAGAGGTCTATTCCTTCCAGACTCCAAACAATGTGCTGGTAGGGGATGTGCACTGGGCTAACTGCAAAAGTTGTCCTCTCTGTTCTGCAATGGCAGTCCCTCCAATCAGCCATTCCCCCAGAGCATGAGCAGTAGTTTACCCAGTCTCCACTGGTGAAACTGCACCACCCAGTGTGCTGTTGAGTGTGCTTAACCCTTCCTGCTCCCATCAGAGGTGAGTGTGATATGACCCTTCTCTCCATCGCTCTTCCAGTGCCAGGACTATTAATCAAACACTGGTCGCTTGGGTCACAGTCAGGCCTCCATCCATCCCTCTGCACCACAAAGGGAGGCAAGAGTATTCTCATTCTTAGAGCCTGCAGCTGTGGTGCTAGACAGTGTGCTGCCAGCTCACTATGTAGTTCTGCAAGAAGATTTCACCTGCCATGAGGGAACAATGGATATACCTGTAGGGATATAATTAGGTAGAATGGCTTATCTGAGGTGAACCCAAGAGGTGGGTTATTATTGGAATTTCATGATAGTCCCTGGGTATCTGAAATTAATGTTATGTTTGAATACAGTGGAGCTCCTACATGTACTTGTTAACACAGTACCTTAGGCCAGATCTCAGGGACTTACTTTTTTTTCATGTTTTCATACCTGAGATTGGGAAACTCAGGAACAGAGAGGAACTGAGCTGTCAAATGATCACCATTTGATGGTGATCTGGGACATATTCTTGGGTATGAGGGCAGACGGACCTAAGAAATCAAACGTGCTTATTATCTCCTAGAAATGTCTAATATATGCTTCTGTGCAAGATGACCTTTAAACAACTTTGAAATCTCACTACGAAGAAAGTAACTGAAGCCAAGCACAACAACTTCCTTAGACTGCAAAATGCAAACCCAAACAAACCAAACCTCTTCTGAAAATCAGTGAATAAATTGCTTCATCCAGGTAGGACCAATCAGCCAACTCTGTCCACTAGCCTCCCCTTGAAACTACTGCCACCGAGTTCAATACTCACTTTATCTAAACCATCACCTTGTTAATAATAGCAACACCTTTTTGACCAACAACCTGTAGCCTACTTCCTCTAAGACCAGTTTCACATGACACAACCAAAATGCTTCTCCAAAAATGAAAACCCATATCTCTGGCTGCCGACAGCCTTCCAGCAAAGTACCTTAACATTTCTGCAAAAGCCATAGCCCTTCCAATTTCCATTCTACTCAACAGGTCATTCCAGGAACAGTATGTTCTGGCCATCTGGAAAAAAATCCTACATCCCACAACTACATAATAAATAAACCTCCAAAGAACTATCAAGCAATTGTCCAACTTCCATCCTTCTCAAAAATCATTCAGAAAAGAGTCCATAACGAATCACTCCAGTATCTCTTAGTCAAAGAAATTATCTCCTCCTACACTACATGGTTTCAGACCCATTCAGAGTACTGCAACAGCACTTCTGAATGTCATGAATACTGTCAACTTCTATAGAAATAATGGTAAAATAGTCTCACCTCTATTCTTTTGATATCTCAAAAGCATTCAGCCTTGTCTTGCACAGCATATTCCTTCAAAAACTAAAACTCATAGGCCTCTAAGACCTAGCTCAGCTCAACCTACTTATTTCCAGTACTGCTTTATGCCTCACCCATACTTACTAATCTGAACTCCAGTGTGTCTGCTGAACTACAGCAGTACTACAGTAAAATTGCAAAATACACATGCAACCTTTCCTCTACGTCTCATCTTTGTGTAACTCTCCCAAAAAATTAAATGGCCAGAACTATCTCAACAACTCAGTTACAGTTGTATACATATGTCACACAATCTAGTCTATAAACCAAACAAATGTCCCATTGTAAAAAAATGTCCTTATGCCAAACATATTTATGAGAAGTTTGTTATCCACATACAAATCCTTACACAAAGCTTACAATTCTGCAGGTAAACCCTATATGGCAACCAAGTCTCCAGAATATGGGACTTTCTTCTCAGTCTAAATCTAAAGCTCAATGGCAATCTTTCCTTAGTCAAAACACAATCAAAAATTCACTAAATGGACTCATGGCTATGTTCTTGTAATACAACAGGATAATTCCAACACCCCCTCCCTTTGCTTTCCTTCTCTGGCATCATCACCTGTCTTGGCAATAGGTAGACCCACTGAAATAATCAAGAGAGTGTCCTGTGTCAATAAACTGTACATAATATTTTTTGTAAAGAATTTTGTCCACTAACAACTATTCCTATATTCACTTTTAATTAATTCTTCTGGAATGAAGTATACTCACTTTAAGTACACTTTCTAACTCTTACTCTTGCTACATAACCGGCATTCTTTAGAAACTGATTTCACCTCTATATTTTGCTGTTCCCCTTCCATATTCTTTTTTTTTTTTTACTCAGTAGGTAAATATGATTGAAATGTGCAAGTTATCATCAATGACTGTCACAGATTTATGTATTTGTTTTATAATTTTGTTTCATGTATTATTCTATGGTTCTGGTTTTATGACTCTGTTTCATGCATTATTGTAATGCAGGTCTGCAGAAAAGGGGTTCCATGCCCAAACAGACTTTCCCAGCAAACAAATGCAAAACAGCATCAAAATCTGTTTCCCTTTTTGTACATGAAGTTATAGTGTCAGATCAACAGTGACCATCACCTAGAGCCAGTGTTCATACCACTGGTTGGCCAGTCCTGCTATGGAAACAAATGCAAATAAAATAAACAATTTAAACTCCAGCCTCAACAAGAACCTTACACGTTGAGGCATCTAAATGAACACTAAAAAAACTTTATTAATCCTTGTAAAATACAAATAAATCCCATTCTAAACTCTGAAATGGCAGCTATGATAGGAGGGTGGTCAGTGCTTGCTATTGCAACCTTTGGGCCCACTGCAGTGCACCAGAAATGAATAAAGCTGTCACATCAAAGAAGAAGCCTCTTTTTGAAGGGGAATCAATGGATATGACTGATAGAATCACAGGCTAAAAAGGTGGCATATATGAATAGTATTAAAATGAAATCCTGTTTGCTGGAAGAATGTCATGAGGCCATGGAGAATGACTTTCAGGTGGCCTCCAAGAGGTTCTGGCACACCATGTGGTGACTCAGATGACAGTAAGACATTGTGCAGTCTGTTGTCAGTGAGAAAGAAAAACTGATAACTTCTACTAGTGATATTACTGGAAAATGAAAGGAATTCATTTGGGAAACCATGAATGTGATGGACATTACCTTCTCTAATGAGACAGTGCCAGAAACATCTGGATGGATATGATTCCTCTATGTAGATACAGCCACAGTAGTTATTAAAAAGTCTACTGCAGCAAGGCTGCAGGACAGACTGATATCAGGTGGGTGAAGATATTTTTCAGATGTTATGATTAAAATGGCTTTTCAATGGTTTAAGAAAGGTGAGTACAGTACTTGTCAACTGGCAAACTAGGAAGATGCTCTGTTTTTTCAAAAAGTATGTGTATGTGTGGGAGGGGTCCAGCTACAGAAATATAATGCTTCTTCTCAGCTGCCTTTGGAAAATCTGCATCAGGGTGCTGGTCTGACGATACACTTGAGTGTTACAACTTTAATTCAGTCCAAGCAGTGCAGATTCATCCCTGGCTGTGGAACATTGGGACAACTCTTTTTCCTGGCATGGGTGCTGCAGTTGTCATATGGGGTTGCAGTACTGTAAAGATATGTTATGTGGACTTGGAAAAGGCATAGTGTTGCATAGCCAAGAATGTCTTATGAGAGGTGCTGTAATACTATAGAGCCTGGTCTGCTTTTATGTGCAACTCAGTCCCTGTACTTGAGGAGTGAGCATTGTGTCGGCATTCCTGTAATTAAGTCATATAAGTTGTAGGTTGGTGCAGGACTCTGTCAAGGGAGTTTCCTGTCTCTTTTCATGTTCATGATTTTCATCAGTCAAATAAAAGGTGCACCTGAGGTTGGGAGATGATCCATTTTAGGAATGTGAGGGTTGCATGTTTATTGTTTGCAGATAATATTGTCCTCTTAGCCTTAGTAAATGTAATGTCTAGCATCCACACTGAAGTGTTACAGTATTGATTGTAAAGAGGTTGGGATGCAAATCATCACCTCCAAATTAGAGGTCAAAGTGCATGCTTATAAATGAATGGATGGCTCTTTGCAGGTGAGGCTAAGAGCTACCTCAAATGGAGGTGTTTAAACAAATCTTAAGAGTATTGTTCTTGAGAATAGCTAGAGAAACTCAGGGGGTTGCTTATTAGAAAGGTACATGGTGTAGTGAACAGTGGTGGGGAATTAACAACTCAGTCACTGAGGAAAGCTCCAGTTTGCTAGTCTTTGTTCCAGTCTTATATGGTCAAGGTTTCATAATAGTGTCTGAAAGGAGATGATCTTACTTACAAGTGCCAAAAATGTAGTTCCTTTGCAGGGAAGATGGGCATACTATCTGTAACAGGATGTGTTGCTTGGCTGTCCAGGAGGATTTGGGAATAGAATAACTCTCTTCTTGGACAAGAAGATTCAGAGAAGATGCACTGGACACACCATGTGAGCATGCCCCTGGTATCCCACGTTGGAACTGTACAAGTCATGTTCCATTGGGAGGAGGCCTTTGGGAAGACAAATGGCATGCTGGAATGATAAATCTCTCAGCCTATTTGGGAATAACTGGAACCCTGCAAGATGCAATAGGGACTGTTGCTGGAGTTAGTCTAGTCTTCCACGCTGGTATTGTTACTATTTCATCTCTCACCAGGAGCAGTAGTTTACAACTGGATGGATGGATGGACAAATGTCACTCATCAAGATGCATCTCACGTTTTTGATAATTTTTGTCTGCAATAGTGTCTGGATAATTACACCCTGCTTTTATATTTAAATTAAACTGGTCCCATAGGTTTGAAATTATATAAAAATAAACAAAAAAAAACCACACACTGCGTATATTTTAAGGTTTGGTATCATATAAAAATGAAAAAAATGAATGCATTTAGTTTTTGTAGTCATTACTTTATTACTATACTATCACAGCTTTCTGCTTTCTAGCAAACTGCTACTGTTTAAAGCCATTCAAAAACATGCCTACAATTCAGTTATTCAGAAAATCAGGAACATATGATTATTGCGTTAGTATAACCTCAGAGATAAAAATTATATCTATTTTCATACAAATAATGTTTGGTGTCATCTTTTGACTTGGCTGTTGGTGAAGCACCCACCAAGAGGAGAAAATGCTGAGAGAAGAAAGGAGCCACTTTTGAGATTTTAAGTATTTTCTTCAGATTATTTTGCTAAGTTTTTCTGCATAGCTGCCTACTTTGAGCATTTTCTGGCTTGTTAAACTTGATTTCTGCATTGGTAACTGTATTTAGAACACAACCTAGAGCTGTTTACTGAATTTCCTGTTTGCACTTATTTTTAAAATCGTTTTTTTCTTAAAACTTGCATTTTATCTGTCTCTGGCCTAGCACTCAAGTGTGGGGTCATTTACTGCACTGTTATAACTTGTTGATACTTGTGAACCTCTGCTATCTTTAAAAAAACAAAAAATCTTACTTTTTTCCCACTTTTCTGAGATTTAAAAAAGTTCAGTTACAGGCTTGCTGTTCTGAACTGTTTGTAAGTTTCTTGGAGGCCATTTTTTGCTTGGGCTAAAGGGAAGTCTCTCTGTTCATCAGTGGCAGTGATAAACATTGAGCAGCCTGCCTGCCCCTGTGGGAGTGGTTACTGCCTTGAAACTGTAGTTTTATTGGCCATTTTGGGTCAATTCCAAACTCCTTGAGCTTCCTCTCTTAAAACCCTCTTTTGCACGGTTTTGCACGTTTTTGTGCATAGTGCAATAATGGGCAGCACCGCCTAATTGGGTTTAAACTATTCCTGGCTCCACAAAGTCTGCTCTTCACTTTTTCCCTTAGAACTGCTCTATCTCTCAAATTAAACACCATATTCTCATTCTAAGGCCCTTCACTGGTCCAAATAAGTAATCTTACAAGTTAGCACTATTAAACCATAAGCACTACTTACTCTTATACTCGCTACGATTACCTTGTCCCCTATTGGACCGTCTTAATTCAGTTCCCTATATTACTCTAGCATGTCCAAAGGTCAGTCAATGGTTTCCTCTCCAGCCCAGCTGGTGAATCTGGGAATTTTGAGGCAATGTTACAACTGTCTCATGTACATGGACAACCCTCTCCTCCTCCAAACAGGTTCAAATATATGTGAGAGATGCAACCATACAGCCAAACTGGAGGCTGAGCTCTCTCATCTCAAAACTGGTATAACCAGTCAGGAGGAGAAGGTAACCTCACACAACACAATTCCAGTATCACATAGTCCCACCACATCAGCTAACCAAACACATAAATACCCTAAAACATACTCAGAGGCTCTAAATAAAAATCTACCTAAGCAACAGAGACCTCCAAAGCAGACATCCAAGCAAACGCCACCCCAAAACAAAGCACGCACAACACATAGCCCACAAAGTCAGTGTGCCAAGCAGCCACAGCCCTTAAGGCTGAATAACGCACCCGATACGCTTGTAATAGGTGACTCTATTGTCAGACACACTGACGTCCCACTCACCAGGCTGAACAAGGAGAAGGTCACAGTGAGCTGCCTGTCGGGCACTAGGATCCACCACATAACACAAGCACTCAGGTCACTCCAAAGCAAATACAAATATGACTCAGTCATTGTACATGCTGGTGTGAATGACCTGAGACATACCTCCCTGGACTACATGAAAAGAGACATAGAGGAGCTCTCTGATCATGTAGCCCAGGCCGGTATGACCCTGACCTTGAGCAGCATCTTACCCTCACCTAGAATGATGCCACAGTACAAAGACAAAATGATCGATTTTAACAATTGGCTAAAATTTTGGTGTCATTCAAAGGGGATCCAGTGTCTATCAGCCTGGGATGACATGCTCGACAAGCCACGTTGCTTCGCTAGGGACAGCTTGCACCTGTCACCACTGGGCTTTTGGATACTGGCAAAGGCTCTGGCCACCCCCATAGTGCCTTTTTTAGGCAAGGCTCAAAAGTCAAACCCACCTCCATAGACAGCACAAGGTACAAGAAACTAAGGGTAATGCTGCTAAACGCCAGAAGTCAACCTCAAGATGCATGCACTCAAAGCTCTCCTCAGTATGGAGAACATCGATATCTGTGCAGTGACAGAAACCTGGTTCAAGGCTCCAGAGAGCACCCCAGAACTACCAGGTTATACCTCATATCATGCTTTTCGGCCCCAAAACCCAGACCGAACCACAAAAGGAGGGGGAGTTTCCATATTTATCAAGGATATCCACACCTCCAGGTTAGTGGCATTGCATGAAGTATCGGAGACCATCCATGTGCAACTAACAGTGGGCAAAACTGCTTTTCAGTTTATAGCATCATACAGACCACCCTCTCAAAGTCAGGAATCCCACTCGGCTTTCCTGAAAACATTGGAGAACATGAAGATCTCTCCGAACACCATTATATTGGGTGACTTCAACTACCCAAACATAGACTGGGAGCACTACTCAAGCCCCTGCACCTTAGCCCAAAGGTTCCTGGAAATTATAAACTCAAATGCTATGGAACAACTAGTCACCACTCCCACAAGAGGGGATAACATACTAGACCTGATCATTACCAACATGGGGACTCTATGCTCCATACCAGAAGTATATCCTTCATTGGTAAGATCAGACCATAAATTAATTTCACTGGATGTCCACATCCCGACCCCACCCCCAGCCCAGAAAACCACAGTGAAAAACTTCTTAAAAGTGAACTTCTCACTTCTCAAAACCGAAGTGAAATCTTTCAAGGCCCCAGGGCCAGTGGAAACTACGGCCCAAACTGCAGAATCCTATATAAACGCATTCTACGGACATCTCCAGAAATGCATGGATCAAGCTATCCCAAATAAAACCAAGACCCAATCATCCAAAGGCAGGCATCCAGTCTGGTGGACCCCAGCCATAAATAGACTGTACAACAGAAGGAGGAAGATACTACATGATAGAGCAAAATCCCTAATAGGGAAGGCATCTCTGATCAGTACTAGCAAAAAATTACGATCCCTCATAAAATCCTCCAAGGCCAGCTTTGAGAGAAAAATTGCACAGGACACTAAAGACAATCATAAGGCTTTTTTCAGTTATGTTAGGAACCAGGGATGCAACTCCCAGACTTGTTCTGAGTTGATTCTAAATGACAAAAAATACACTGAACCCACAGACATCGCCAATATCCTGGCAGACAGGTTCAGTGCAAACTTCTCCACCCCCCCCCCAAAAGAGCAAGTGTCTATCCCAGCAGGGGGCTGCCTCCCAAACATCTCTGATGCTCAGGTGAAGGCTGCCCTCTCCAAAGCAAAAAGACACTGCTTCCATGGGACCAGATGGCGTCCCGGGTTGTGTCCTACATGAACTCCAAGAAGAACTAATCCCTCAAATAATACAGCTGTACAATCTCAGCCTCACTACAGGATATGTGCCCACAGAATGGCGTACAGCAACAGTGGTCCCACTCCACAAAGGTGGAGCCTCCACAGACCCTGGAAACTATCGCCCCATAAGCCTGACTAGCTTAGTCTGCAAGGCTATGGAGAGGATCATCATGGAGCTCATAAACAAAGACATCAGGGACCTACAGACACTAGATCCTACCCAATTTGGCTTCGTCAAGGGCAGATCCTGCCTTTTGAACCTGGTTGACTTCTTTGAAACAGTCACCAAAGCCATAGATGAAAGGAAGATAGTCCACACAGCCTATCTAGACCTAGCAAAGGCATTTGACACAATACCCCACGTGGGCATCATAGATAAGCTATCCAGCTTAAATATAAACCCCTATGTCACAAGATGGGTCGCAAACTGGCTCAAAGACAGAACCCACAGAGTGAGAGTTGCTGGAGCCATGTCAGACTTGAAACCAGTCACAAATGGTGTCCCACAAGGTTCTGTCCTGGGACCGCTCTTGTTCGGTATATACTTTTCCGAGGTACAGGCCAACATGGGAGGACTATGGCTCACCAAGTTCGCAGATGACTGCAAACTGGGTGCCATAATTGACTCTCCAGCTGACAAAAACATCCTTCAAAAAGGTCTCACAGAGACAGATAACTGGTGCCAGAGCCATGGTCTAAAGCTAAATGCCAAAAAGTGTATAGTCATACCCTTTGGCAAAAACAATGTGCCCACAAACTACCACATAGGCGGTAAACCATTAAGTACAGAGAAAGTAATTAGGGATCTGGGGACCCAAGTTGATAGCAATCTATCCTTTGACAACCACATTGCCAAAGTGGTTAAAAAGACCTTCTACATGGCCCACCTCATCATGAAAGGATTCACATCTAGATCAAGAGAGGTAATCGTGCCCCTTTATTCATCCCTCATCAGGCCCATCATAGAATGCAATGCCCCTTTTGGGATGTACCTTACCCGACACCTGCAGCAATTAGAAAGACCCCAAAAGTACCTCACCAAGAGGATCAAGGGACTGAAACAGATGCCATATGCTGCTCGGTTAAAAAAACTCCAGCTCTACTCAGTTGCATACCGCCTACTTCGAGGCGATCTATGCCTGACATATAAATCTATGTCCAATCCAGAATTAATGGACATGCTCCACCTCAGTAAATCTAAATCCCTTAGAGCCACATGCCCGAGGGACTTGAACCTCAGCACAGAAATAAATAGGACTTGCTGGAGGGACAGATTCATAACCCAGAGGCTCCCTTCGCTCTGGAATAGAATTCCAATTCATGTTAGGCAGAGCACCTCATTGAATCTCTTCAAGAAGAATCTTGATGAGTGGATGGGGGATCGTAGGTTTGTTCCGGGGATTACTTCCGTATCACTATTAGACAGAGGCACAGTAAACTAAACCGTAAAAAGGGCACAGTATACTCAAATCAAGGGGTGGCGTAAGCCAAACAAAATCAGGCTAGGCTTATAATTGCCCCAGGGCAGATAGCCTAGTATGAACCTATGAACCTATGATAGAAGATATTTAAAATGCATTTGTTCCATTGCCTTTGCAAGTAAGATCAGACTGTAATTACAGTTTTAGATGTTTACTGTATATGTTGCTCAGACAATAGTTTTAGCAAATGATGAACATTGCAAGACATTGCAAGGTCAAAATATGGCATATCTTAAGCACTGGGAGATTTTTAACTTAAAAGCATGTTAAGCAGCTAAAAGGATAAATATGATGAAAGCATCTTATTATCTCTTTGGCAGCCTAAAACTAAACTTTTTCTTTGTTAGACAGTCATGGCTGTGTCTTTTATAGACATTAGCAAATGTACTCAGCAAATGTAATCTACATGGAAAATGAAAATTCAAAAACAACATTCATGGTATACTGCAAAAAAATTGTGGGGTAGATAATTCTGAAATCTCAAATACAGGGACTTTGTTCCTGTGCACCCCTTTTTATAATATAGTCAACTTTGAAGTCACTGTTATTCAGGACAAGTGGATTTCTGTCCTGCAGCAGCCTTGTTTACTTGGATGACACTTTCACTGGCATATGCAAATATACAACCAATTGGCCATTGTGCAAAGCAACTACTAACTGCAGGAACAGATCTAAGGTACTGCCAGGTGGTCAGCTACTGTACCTAAAGCTGCTAATATGTACACTCACAAACATGGCCAACAATTAAATAGGATGAAAGTAGCTAGTTTTCAGTGCCAAGTAGACGAAAATAAACTGTTTTCTCAATGGAAAGGCAGGAGCAGCTGCAATGTGATGTCATGTGGTCAGCTGCATCATCCAAAGTTAACTCTCTATTCTGCATTCTAATTATTTATTATGCATCTAACTATAACTTTTAGTGTCTAAAATGACTACATTTGCTTCAGACCTTCTGTCCTGTTAAAGTGCACTGTTGTTTAACCAATTCATATTTCTTTTTAGTAAAACATTAACCTAGTACAGAACTTTAAAAGTGTTTTATTTATTGATGGGAAAATTTCACAGGTATTTGCAGTTTATATCCACTGTTATATTAAATGTATGAAGTTTTGTTGCATAGCCACATTTCCATATAGAAAGAGTCATTACCTCAACTTTTTGTAAAAACATTTTTAATTGAAAGAAAAAATATAGTTATACAAAAACAAAAGATCTGTTGTTGTCAATTTTCATTCTATCCATAACTGTTGGGGCTCGGATCTGAGCCTCGGATTCAACTCGGCTGTTACTAAAGCTTGTGGCCACCAAAAACCTCTCAAGTTCCTTCCATACTCATAATGCACCAACCTCTAACATACCCCAGATCTCGCTTGCCGCTTTTTTTGCAAAAAAACGTGGTCAGCCTGAGCTCTCAAGCTTCCATTGAGATGTGTTTTTTCGTGATAGTTTCACTTCTTTAACATATATAAATATATTTCCCTTTACATTCAGTCTAATTCTCATTTACCATTGTTGGTATTTTTTTTACATTCAGTGAAATTCTCGTTTACCATTGTTGGTATTTTTTCTTACAATCTGTAACTTCCTATAGTACATGTTGGTGTAGTTGTTTATACCATTGTTGGTATTTCCCTTCACCTTTCTCTTTATTACATTAGAAAAAAAACTTTCATTTTCTCTATTTTTCTTCTTTTTTTTTTCTCATAGAGCATCATATCTGACAAAGGGCCTGCTGGCTTCAAAAAATGTCAGAAGTGTGGGTATAAATTAGCACTTTCAGATGCCCATTCCTTATGTGTTTATTGCTTAGGTCCTCAACATCTTCAAGATGATTGTCCCATCTGCAAAAATTTCAATCCTAGTGTCATAGCAGATAGAGAAAATAAACTAATTTTGAAGGGCTCACATCCATCTTAATTCTGAGAGGCTATTGCTGGGGCTTAATCCCCCAAGACTGAAACTAAAGAGACTAAGTCTCCAAGACTATCAACTTCTTTGACTCTTTCCTTGAAACTGCTAAATACAGTATCCAAAATCTGCTTAGATCCACTCTCCTTCAGATCCAATGAAAAAAATCTTTGGATCTGAAGACACTGCTGAGAACAAGATATTCTCCAACATTGGATCCAGTGTCTTCTAGTGTTCCCTCTCCTTTTCTGGAGAGATGTCATTCCAGGTCGTCATCCCTTGCCTCAACTCATTCTTCCAGGAGTATAACTGAGGAAGATGTGGACAGAATGATGAAGAGATTCCTCTCCATGCAAATACAGATGGGTGTTCTTCTGGCTCCTACTCCTTCAGGTTGGGGAGCCCATCCATCTGTTACACCATCATTATCTGCTCCTTCTCTAATCCATTGGTTGTTTCAGAGTCCCTGGAGCCAAACCTTCTGAGTCCATCCATCTCAGATCCAAATATATCTTTATTTTTGAATATGAAAACTTTTCTGAGTGCATCAGCTCCAACTTCTTTGGATCCAGATGACTCTCAGAGCTGAAGCTGCATTGTCAGATCTGAGGCATTGGAGTCGACTCCAAGACTTTCAGAGCCATCTCTGCCACTCGCAGTTTTGGCATTGGATAGCTTGGCTCAGACTTCCAGCTCAAGGAGGCTGCTCTTGGGGCAGAAGGAGACAGTGGTCCAGAAGCCTGCCTTCTTAGAGCCACTGTATTCCTTATTTCCATAGTGATCTGCCTTTCAAGTAGTGAAGAGGGTGTTTTCTGTTCTGACTGGATGGATGGATCCAGCCACTTTGGATCTCCAATCTAGCTCCCAGATGTCTCTGCTGTTAGAGTCACATCATTCTACACCACAGTGACAGCTAGCTCAAGGCCTCCAGATTACCCAACAGGTCTTACAATCTCTTTTGACACTTCACTGGAACATCCCACTGAGGAAGTCTCTGAGAAAAAGAAGTGCAAGAGGAGGCACTTGTATTCTCTGCAAGAGTCAGTCACTGAGGATACTGATTTTGATGAAAGAAAAGGGTCCCCACAATCACCTTTGGAAGACATTTCATTTGGAGACATTCTTGAGATCCTTAAGCAGAGAGGTGGTTGGTTCTCCAACAGCCCTTCACCAGAAGAATCAGTATTTCTGGAAGTCTTTGGAGCAAGCCTGTCTACCTCCAGGTTCGATGAACTCATTGATTTTGTGTCTAGGTGGGGATGGAAGGAACCTGATTCTCTTGAGGTAATCCCTAAGATGCCAGATCAGAGTCTGACTCCATCTGTTGGGAAGGAATTCTGGAGTAAGGAGGAGGTGCCCATGGATGCCATGTTTGCGGCAGTGGCCACCAAGAAGGAACTTGCTGAATAAAGTTCATCTTTTGAGCCCTCTAGCAGGGAGTCTAGGGTGATGGACATATTTGGGAAGCAGGTTTATTTGTCAGCAACCTTTGCTCTTAGGTCCCTGAACTATTTGGAACATTTTACTAGGCTACAAAGGGACTTGAGCAAGGAACTTCTGAAATATTTCTGGAACCATTAGTGCGGAGGCTCAGTCTTCTGTGGCATTTTAGTTGGGTACCCTCCAATCAATTTCCAATTTGTCCATGAGGCTTATCTTGCACACAGCTGAAGGTGCATCAAGGGCAGCAAGTTCAGACATATCCATTAGGAGGCATGCCTGGATGTGATGTGCTTATGTGATTTTGTGGAGCCTTTCAAGTCCTTGTTTGTCAATGCACCCTTTGATGGCAGGGCATTGTTTGCCCCAAAAGTGAAAGATACACTCTCCAGATATGAAAAGGATGGAAAGACCCTGTCTGTAGTGGGTGCATGTTTTTGACCTCACAAAGATCCTTTTCTAGGAATCAACAAGGTGGTTGGAAAATATGGTTCAGAAAGTCCCAGGGTCCTTTCCAGCACACACATGGAGATAGCTCCCCTAGGGGGCAGTGGTGTAACCTCTAATGAATGATGATGCCCATACAGCAGATGAGGCCCACAAAACCAGGGCTATAGATATTCTTTCTCTGACAGACCCTACCAGCACTCTTGAATGTAGGCCCAATTGTCCACCTCTGGAGACAATCGGGGTTGACTATCCCTGCACCAGAGAGTCTGGCTAGACATAACAAAAGACACTTGGGTGTAGTGGATCATTTCCAGAGGCTATATAATTCCGTTTTCCCTTCTACCACCAACTGTATGCAAAATTCCCGATGTTCCACCCAGTCAGAGGAAAGCAGCACTAGACCCAATAGAATCCGGAACTTACTCAAGATTCTTTTTAGTGCCAAAAAAAAAACAGGGGACTGGAAACCAATTTTGGATCTTAGCACTTTGTACAAGTCAGTTCAACATACAAATTTTGGATGGTCACAGTTCAGTCCATTCTACCCTTCCTGAGCAAGGATTATTCAATGTGCTCGATAGACCTTCGGGATGCTTACTAACACATAAAGATGAACAGACATTTCAGAAGGTATTTATGCTTCCATCGGGGAGCCAATCACTAACAATTCAGAGGACTGCCTTTTGGCCTCATCGCAGCCCCCAGGATGTTCACCAAATGCATGGCAGTGGTGGCAGCTCACCCGAGACTGCAGAGATTCTGAATGTTTCCATATTTTGGCGACTTCCCCATTACTACCCTGAACAGACATCTACTAATAAAAGCAAGAGATCAGGTTCTTCAGATTTTTTCTCATCTAGGGACAACCATAAATTATGAGAAGTCTCAGTTACAACCTACTCAAACCTTGGAATTTATAGGAGCAGTTTTCAACATGATATCAGTGACAGCTTCTCTTCCTCTTTCAAGAGTACAGACTATCAGATTCCAGGTCAGAAAAATAATTTCCATTTCCAAAATTTAAGCCTGGTTGATCCTTCAAGCCTTAGGACCAATGTCAGCTGCCATAATCTTAGCTCCTCTAGCAAGATTTCATATGAGAATTCTTCAATGGATGCTAGCAACATAGTGGTCGATTCTTTACCAGTGCATGTCAGCACAAGTAAGAATCACTCAGGCATGAAAGAGATACCTCTGGTGGTGGATTCAGTCAGATCAGATTATACAAGGCTGCCCTTTCATTCTCCCTCAACCCAAGGCCACTGTGACTGGGTAGTGGTGGGGCTCTTCCTGGGGAAAACAGTCCAGGGCACTTGGTCTCCTGAAGAGGCCAGTTTGCATATCAATGTCCTAAAGATGACAGTAGTTCTCTTAACATTGCAGGCCTTCCAGGATACTCTCTCTTTAGGGATAATTGTGATTCAAACAGACAATATGTTAGTAGTTTGGTACATCAACAAACAAGGAGGAAACAGATCTTGCCCTTTGTGTCGAGAAGCAGTCATAGTGTGGCAATGGGTGATCTCATCCAACCACTTTCTCATAGCAACACACAATCTGGGGAAATCCAGTATGATAGCAGACAAATTGAGCAGGTCCATTCTTCTACCTCAAGAGTGATCTCTCAACATTAAAGTGACAGAAATGATTTTCCATCAATGGGGTCAGCCTCACTACAAACTTTTTGCTTCCCCCTAAACAACAAATGCAGCAGCTACTTTGCCCTAATCCCCCCTCTGGGGGAATCACCGAGGGATGCTGTTCTCCATGACTGACCTCCTGGTCTACTTTATGCTTACCCACCAATTCCTCTAATTCCAAAATTCCTGCAGAAAGCTGCCAGGTTAAAGAGCAAAGTCATTCTCATTGCATCTTACTGGCCTCAAAACATTTGGTTCCCCTTCCTATGGCTTAATCTGCTTTACCAACCTTGAATTCTGGATCCAATTCCAGACCTCCTGTCTCACCTGACAGGTATGAGTCATCTGAATATCTCAGACCTCAAGCTGACAGTGTGGTTTCCCCAATTCTGTTAACACCCAGACAGCCAATATTCTCTTTCCTCCGTTTGTAATATTCTTTTATCTTCCCATAAGCCCTCTACAAGAAAACTTTACATATGTAAATGGAAAAGTTTGTTTGCTGTGCACAACAAAAACACATTGAACCTTTCTTAGTTCCTGTACATAGTATACTTGAATTTTTGGGAACAATTTTTAATGAGAGAACTAGCTCATCTACAATTAAAGTTCAATTAGCAGCAATCTCTAATTTTCATATTGGATTTGAGAATTCTTTTATGGACTCTTGTAAACTTTGTAAAGCATTTTTGAGAGGCACACTCCTGCAAAGACCCCCGGAAAAAGATCCTACTCCACCATGGGATTTGAACTTAGTACTGCAGGCCTTAATTCGTTCTACCTTTGAACCAACAGCTAAATGTGATCTTAAGTTCCTGACCTGGAAAATTATCTTTCTAGTGGCTATTACCGCTGCTAGAAAAATTTCAAAACTTCAAGCATTGTCTTCTAAACCTCCCTATTTGATCTTATATAAGGATAGAGTCACAATACCTACTAACACTTTTTTCCTTCCTAAGGTGGTGTCAGAATCCAATATCAATCAGTCCATTAATTTGCCAGTTTTCTTTCCTAAATTTGCAAACAAAGGTGAATATATGTTGCATTTATTAGACATTCACAGACAATCACATTTTTACTTACATTGAACAAAAAAAAAGTAAAAAGATCAATTATTTGTGTCCTTTGTGGATGCTAAATTGGGAAATTATTTGCAAAGGTAACCTTAGTCAGATGGCTGACAGGCTGCATATCATTTATCTACAATAAGTTGGATCTAACCATACTAAAACCTTTAATAGCCCATTCAACTAGATCCATGGAAACTTCTTTAGTGTTTCTGCCTAGAGCTTCCATAGATGACATATGTGTGGCTGCAACCATGGCCAATCTGCATACTTTTATCACTCATTACAAAATAGATGTGGTCTCCAGGGGAAGAGCAGCCTTTGGCTCAACTGTGCTCACGAATATCCTTTCTTAGAGTCCACCCAGGAATTTAGGTAGCTGGGGACCCTGTCCCAACACTTAAGGATAGAATGAAAATGAACAACATCAGATAATAAAGTTATGTACTTAACATAACATTCCATCTGTGTTGTCCATTTTCATTCTTCCTCAACCTCCCACCCACCAACCCCCAACTCCTTTTCATTAAGAGTTTCTGGAAGAACAAGAGACTATAAAGACACCATAGTATGTCATATTGAGCTCCAGATATGGCCTTTCTCTCAGGAAAGTTATAGTAGTCTTTTCACTTTATGTAAAACAGCAAACAAGATCTGGGGTATGTTAGGGGGTGGTGCATTATGGGTAAGGGAAGAACTCAAGAGCTTTTTGGTGGCCATGAGCTTTAGTAATGGCCGAGTCAGATCCGAAGGTCAGATATGAACCCAACAGTTGAGAAAGAATGAAAATGGACAACACAGATGGAATGTTATAGTAAGTACAAAACCATTTTTTTTTTAATTTTCATCAAACTGGTATAAAATATTTTTATTGGCACATTCCCCTTTTATAGTAAATTGCTGAATCTGTTACATTTTATGGGTGTTGTGCTATTTAAGATCCTACATAATTGTTGCTGCACACATTTATTAGTAGCCATTAATATCTGCTTTGCACCAGTTACTATATTATATACCTATGTGTTTATCTCTCTCCCTCTGTGTATATGTTTGTGCGGGTCCCCTTCAAAATATCTAAAACCCATAACATCTAATTTCATAACATTGAGACCAGAACATCTAAAACCCATAACATTGAATTTCATAACATCTAACACTATAAATCACATGAAAATAACATCCCTCCACATATGACGACACCAAACTACCAAAGAGACTTTTTACTATGTTTCTGCAGGGGGGCTTGATACAATGGGGTAAGGAAATTAACTTTTTCCCACTGTAGTGCTATCTTGGCGTTGGTATATTTAATTTATGGGGGGGCTCCAGGGGCTTGCCCCCCTGCAGAAACATAGTTAAAAGTGTGTTTGGTAGTTTGGTGTCGTTATATGTGGAGGGGATGTTATTTTCATGTGATTTGTCGTGTTAGATGTTATGAAATTTGATGTTATGGGTTTTAAATGTTTTGAAGTAGACCCATTTGTGCACACACACACACACAAACACACACACACACACTCACTCACATATATATATATATATATATATATATATATATATATATATATATATATATATATATATATATATATATATATATATATATATATATATATTATATATATATATATATGGATCTACCTGAGAACGTCGAAAGCTTACAACACCGACAACAAAATAACTGACACCAGAACATCGAAAATGCAGAAACCTGAAAGTTGACAAGCCCGACATACCATCACCCCGACAGAACACAAAATCGGCATATAATCTCATTTGAAGAAGTCACTACGGAAGCAAAACAAGTATCTTAGCGGTATATATGCACATGAAATACTAACTAGGATATCCTAATTACCAATTAGTTGTAACTTCTAACACTAATCATACATGAATCCTTAAAAGTAAATGTCAGCAGGTCAGCAGTGTGCTATGCACCAAGACAACATGGCGAAATTTGAAATAGTAGCTCCAGGAGTGCTAGGAAACATATATAAGACAGTTAAATCGCAAAAAGGGAAAGGACATATTGGTAATAGAATGTTACCTGTACCATTTAGAAAGGACCCGACACAGCAGGAGGTACTGGGGATGTAAATATAAAAGCACTGAGACTTCTAAAGGCAGAGCTGTAACCACCTTAATGCTGAACGGTGATAAACTTGAGAAATCAGTTGCTCACAACCATGCTGCAGATCCGGGTGAACTACAAAGGTACATAGTCTGTAGTGATTTGAAAACTAGAGCTGAGTTAAGCAGAGACACACCATGTCTAATAGTAGAAGATGCACTAGCTTCAACTTCTCTAGACACAATACACTGTGTTCCACATAGACGAGCCCTATTACAGCAAGTGAACCGTATCAGACGTTAAAAGTGTGAACTGAGTAACACAGAGGAGTTGACACTATTAAACATAGATTTCACTAAGTTCCCACTGAAATATGGTAATTTTATCAGTAAAGCGATGTCAGATGCTGTCACTGAAACTACTGTTGTGGTGTTTACCACAGTAAATGATATGCATGACTTGAGCCGTGCTACTATCTGGCTCATGGATGGCACATTCTTTGCAAAGGGTGAAACTGTTCGCCAGTTATATAGCATTCACGCATTGGTGCAATATGGAACACATAGTAAATTTATACCCCTACTATATGCGTTCATGACTAAAAAGTCACTAAAGGCATACAATTATCTGTGGCACAGCATATTTTTTTTGCTGACAGATAACAGATTTGACATGCAACTCAGATTTGGAATCCTCCAAAGCTAGTTACGAAAACAAAATCGCCACTGATTCTAAAGACAGCCACAAAGCATTCTATAGCTATGTCAAGAATCTCGATGGCACCACTCAGATCTGCTCTGAGTTACAGCACAATGGCACTAAATATACAGAACCAACTGATATTGTCACCATCCTGGCAGATAGGTTCAGTGTTAACTTTATCCCTCTCTCATCCCCTAAAGGGCCCATTTCTATACCGGAAGAATGCAAAGTACCTGTAATCATGGCTGCACAGGTAAAAGACACACTCTCCAAAGCCAAGAACACAGCATCCATGGGACCTGACAACATTCCAGGCTGCATTCTACATGAACTACAGAACGAGCTGGCACCCCACCTAAGTACCATGTTCAATCATAGCCTCACCTCAGGCTTTGTGCCCATTGAATGGTGTACAGCAATGGTTATCCCACTCCACAAAGGGAGAGCCACCACGGACCCCAGGAACTACAGCCCCATTAGCCTGATGAGCCTGGTCTGCAAGGCTATGGAGTGTATCATCATGGAACTTATAAACAATGTCAGTGGTAATCTCCAAACTCTGGACCCTACCCAGTTCAGGTTTGTAAAAGACAGATCATGTCTCCTAAACCTGATAGACTTCTTTGAAGTGGTCACCAAAGCTGTAGTTGAGGGTAAGGTAGTACACACAGCCTATCTAGATCTCACCAAGGCTTTTGACACCATCCCCCACTCTGGAATTATAGACAAACTCACTAAACTAGGTATAAATCCCTATGTCACAAGATGGGTGGCCAACTGGCTCACTGACCGAACCCACACTCTGAAAGTAGCAGACTCTAAATCCAACTTCAGACCAGTGACATGTGGAGTACCACAGGGTTCAGTCCTAGGTCCTCTCCTGTTTGGTATCTACTTCTCTGAAGTACAGGCTAACACAGAAGGTCTTTGGTTAACAAAGTTCACAGACGACTGCAAACTAGGAGCCATAATCAAATCTCCTAACGATGTGGACATCCTATAAAAGGGCCTCACTGAGACAGATGCCTGGTGTCAAAGCCATGACCTCAAGCTCAATACCAAAAAGTGCATTGTCATCCCTTTTGGTAAAAACTCTGTACCCATGAATTACCATGTAGGCAGTAG
>NC_056739.1:1954740060-1954825060 GCF_019279795.1 Protopterus annectens
ATGAAACATATGTTCTATGTTGTTTGCATTACAATATTTTTTCACTCTTTGGTTTTGTAGTCTAACATGATACTTTGTGATTTAAAGTACTTGTATGAGATGTTTTGTAATGTAACATGGTTTAAAATATCTGTATTTGATTTTTGAAATATTGTGGTTGTGGAGCTATTCTCCCCTGGCCTCCACTGAAAATGGTCAATTTATGGCCCATTTGGACTAATGTTAAATAAATGAATAAAAAAAATAAAGTTATTGCTGACCAATAGAGTGAGCAGTAATGTATTGCATTATGTACCAGTTCTGGTTCTGCATGCATAGATGTAGAGGTAATACATTTGCCTTTGTGGCCTGTTTTGCATTATCTGCTGTTCACATACCTGGATTGCTCCATGCAATGTGCAAGTTTGATTGCTGGCCCATATACATATTATTTACAGACATGCTTTTCATCCATTATGATATATCCTTCAATGCACCTGTGATGTGTTCTATATTTGTTTTGCAATATATGTTACACGGTGTGAGTGAAAATGTAAAGTCACCTTTACAAAGAAAGCGAATCAGATCCACATAAACATCTTATGAGCAATTAAGATTTTACTAATAAGGTATGACTGCAAAAGAATGAGAGGGACAAGTGATCAATATAATTCACTTCCAATATCAAAGAAGGGCTGTGTCTTAGTGGTTTCATTTATTTATTTAATTTGTTTACCGGGTCACAATAGACTATTTGCAGGTACAGTCCGGGTGAAGAAATTCACAAAAAATAAATAAATAAAAATAAAAAAATAAATAAAAAGTAAAACAGAAAAAAATAACACGCAGGGAGTAATCACAGAAAGTAAAGAATCCCACTGGCAACTGAAACTATGTTTTAATGGATTAACAATATAAAGGAATTAGTATACAGCTAGAAATAGCTGGGTTTCTACTTAAAAATGCCTATGGCTCCAAACATATCCTTATATGAATATAACTAACTTCTTAAGTGTATGAATTCTTCTTGGAACTGAAAACAGCAGGACAGTTGCTGCTAGTGTATCTATGGATAAGAAAGCAGCAGATGTTTATTGAGATAGTATTGGAATATTAGAATCCAAGGCCCATAGAGAATGGAATGTTACACACTACTAGGTATTCAAAACTAAGCTTAAAGAACAGCAGTTTTATAGAAGTGAATGCAGTTATGCAGGGATCACCTAAAACATGCAGTAAGCACCTACTAGCTTGGTTATATGTTACTTTTCCAGCTATATGAACCAAAACTCACCTACATGAAATAATGTCTATTATATAGAACTCAACCTCATAACTTTGCTTTGAAGTAATTTGGAAGCCATAACAATGCAATTTTCTTTGTATATTTTACTTCATTAATTTGTAGCAACAGATTATGTGTATCTTTTTTCTTGTTTAAATAAATCCATGTATTATATTTTTTGTGTGTATCAGCAACTTGCCTCTTAGTTTTCTGTTTGCATGAACATGCTCAAAAACATATTGTTTCAGTGGCTGGAGTTGGATTTTTTTTTCAAATGATGCAAACAGGTGACATTATTTTCTGCAGTGATATCAAGAGCAATAAATGTTTTATGTTTCAGCTGCAGTATAGGTACATAGCAATCAGCACTGCAGGTTTATTTTAAATCATTGTGCTCAAAGTAGATGCACATTGACAGTGTTAATATCTAGTAATAAACCTGGCAATGCTGATTAATGCTATGCTGATTTTGGCTTCTGGTTAAATTTTTTTCTTTTCTACTGTTTTAAAAATAGAAGCTTTTTAAAGTCCACAAAGTCTGTAAATTAAGTCAGAAACAAAAATAGGGGACATGGCCAAGAAGGCTAACTGAGAACAGCAACTGGTAAAAGTTCTGTAACTGAAAACTTTTCTCTGACAGAAAATATCAAAAAAATTAAAATTTGAAGATACTATATAGTCAAAGAAAAGATTTATCGCTTCACGTTCTTCAAAATCTGTAATTTTCCTGTCAGAATTTCAACTGATTGGTGAAGAGAGATGTGACTTCAACATGAGCCACTCAAGAAATGGTACTTTGGATTCTTGTGTTAAAAAAGACATCTAGTCACTAATATCGAGCATGCATGATGTATTACTTAAAATGGGCAATCTGGAAACTTTGTTCTACTTATTTATTTAGAGATTTAATTATAATAATGTTGAATGAGTGAATACTTTAGAAATATTTAATGAATAATGTATACTGCTATTACACAAATAAGTATATAGTACACTATATGATGGATTAGTTAATATTTGTTATTAATATAAGATGATTATTAAACTTTTATGTAATAATAGAGGAATAGTTTTAAATGGCAACATTTTAGATACTGGTAAGTAGAGAGATAGTGTAGTAGTTTGTTCAATAGACAAATTAGGAACTTTGGTATCCATGGTATGTAGTGTTTTATAAGTAATATATACAGTTACAGCTATAGACTTGTTTTTATTTATGAGTTTTAGTAGTTTAGCTTGTAGAAAGGAAGAGTTAAAAAAATGTGGAACGTTAAGATAGTAGGAATGCATTAGAGTCTTATATACAATTAAATTAATATGGTGTATAAATGTGTCCTACCATCTTTTAAAATAAATCTTTTTAAATACACAGTGTGGATATTTTTCATATATTATCTATTAATATATATGGATTAAATAATGTCAACAAAAGAAAATCATTAATGAGATATCTAAAATTAAATAGAGGAGATTTTATATTCTTGCAAGAGACTCACTTGATAGATAAAGATAAACAATATTTAAATACAGTAGAGAGTCGATTATCTGAATGTCAATTATCCGAATAGTCAATTATCAGAACTGGTCTTCCATAGCTTTCAGGTTGGGAAAATCATAAAGTCTGAATATGAAAGCATTATACATATTCACTTGAGCATGTTTTTTTTTTGAGCTTGTAGCAAGCTCATGTGTGAAAAAATATTCTTTATTGTCCACTGCAATCACTGAATGGTTGAAAAATGTATTTCTGCATGTTGCAAAAAACAAGATTTTAGACATTTTTTTTCCAGTTCATTTATATGTTTGATTATCCGAACTCCCTAGGTCCCAATGAGTTCAGATAATCAACTCTCTACTGTAACTTAGATTAAGAAATGTTATTATCTGCTTCTTTTAAGAAAAAGAAGAGAAGAACTGATACACTTTGGAGAAAATCTACTATAATGCCTAAGTTCATGGAATCCATTAATGACTCCAAAGTAATGTATACATTTGTAATAATTAAATATAATGACAAACTCTATATACTAGCTAAGATTACTGGAATTGGTGCAAGAGTGGCTAAAGGTCACTTAAACTTATTACAAAATCATTGGAAGGGTAGTTTAATTTTAATAGGGGGTTTTAACTGCACATCTAGTATAAAAGATGCAAGTGAACAGAAGAAAGCTAACATTCTGGCATCAGTTAAAGCACTAAACAGATGGATTAGTAATAATTTAGTTGATTTAATAGTAAAATCAGAAGATAAGCCATTGTTGTTTACTCATTAGACATACCAACTCCTGATCTAGGTACCACAGAAATCTTACTCACTAACCTACAAATTAACACTAGAAAGTCTATCAGTTTAATTGATTGCTACTTCCCACCTTTTAACAATATATCATCCCTTGAGTGCTTACTCAACTGGGCATCTGTTAGAAAAATATGTATTAATGTGTGTATGCTTAATGCCAAATTAATAATCAAGTGTTTTTAATATGCTTTTCATTCTATTTTTCATGCACTGTGATTTATACAAATTGAGTTTCATATGAGACTGAAAATATGCTTTTCTAAAACTGCAGCATGCTTACTGAAACTTGCAAGTTGCCCTCTGACCTAGTAACTGCTAGCACAGCAATATTCTTGTTTATGCCTTGTGGAAATGTACTTGAGAAGCAGGTGTTTATCTGCTAGGTCAGAAGCATATGAATGAACAATATAAATGTAATGATTTTAGACAAACAGCCTTGTTCAGAGGATGGGAACCTCTGCAGCTGCAGTAATTTAGAGATAAGGTAGACAAAGGATTATTATTAAAATGAACAGCTAGCATTGTGCTTGATTTAGCTATAGTATCTTGAATGTAAGATAACAAGTATCTAACTGAAAGTAACCAAGGCCATGTTGTTTTCCTCAGGAAGTTTCACACAAAAATTGTTTAAATCAGCAGAAATTCATGGGAAAGATGGTCAGCAGATGATGATGAAAAGGTGGTAATCTGTTACGTCAGCATGGTAAGACAGGATTAATTTGATAACCTATAAAAATGAATGCATTTCCTGTTTCCGGTTAGACAAACTCTGTATTAGCACATTTTTGTCTCCTTGCTGCAAGATTAAAGTGCCTTAACCTGAACCTACCGTGTTTTGATCATTTTTAAAGTATATTTTTCCTTTGACAGATTGGTCCTTCGGACCAGAAAACGTATCTCTCGCTCTGGACCTAGGTCAGAATTGGGCTCGGTGTCATGCATCCGTATGGAGAAGAGGCCAAATTGGCTCTTCTGTTTTAAAAGACCTCTGACTGAATTGTCGTTCGAAAGAGGCCAGCCACTGTTTCTGATCTGGGATTGGAGGACGAGTCAACGATCCGGTGGATCAACTCATGGAGGGTCAGGTAAGGAGGAATTACCTTATTTCTGTTTTAAGATCAGGGACTAGTTACAGAACTGTTTTTTGTCAGGTAAATTTGCCTATGCAAATTAGGGACAGAAAAAAGGGTTACTGTTTTTTTGTCATAGATCAGGGAAACAGAATAGGTAGACAGTTATTCTAGATAAACTGTGAAAAGGTATAGATTTGTGGTACCACGTGATACAAAGGGTTACGTAACAATTTACAGCTTAGCTAAGACACCAATGGGAAATCAGTGCACAAAAAGTTCCTGGGGCATGCCCCTAACTGAAAACGCGAAGTATATGCAATTACAGCGTGCCGATAATATTAAATATTACACCAAATGGGTCGATAAGTATAAATTCGAGGGTAATTTAGATAAACTTGCACTTATGAAACTTGTAAAACAGTTAAAAATAGACGCAAAAGGTCAACTAAAAAAGCAGAGACAATTAGGAGTCCCTCAGACACATAGGTGGCTTGAGGAAGTAAATCGTAGGGAGCAAAGAATTAAAAATTCAAAAACAATGTTTTAGACAAAGAAGACAATAATTTAGTAATAGCAATGGCCCCTCTTTCGCCCCCTCCACTTCTGTTACCAGAATATGAAGCGAGTGGACGAGCCGATCCACCTCCGCTATACCCAGCAGTCCCTGCAAAAGCACAACCGTTTGTCAGGGATCCCATCGAGACTAGGTCTCGAACACGCGACTTGAGGAGGAAAATTGAATTAAATGAATTAAATAGAGCATCACAAGCTATGAGTGAAGAAGAGATATGTCCGCTCATAGAAGTACCGAATCCTCAGGCAGGACAAGATCCGACAGTTTTAGTTTATAGACCGTGGACACTGGAAGATGTCTGGAAAGCCACAGAAGGTATTCCCAACCCAAAAGTGAACTTTAGAAAATTTTTAGAAGACTTACAGGGCATGAGATTAAGTTACCATTTAAATGGAGAGGAAGTAGAAAAAGTAGTTAGACAAATTGTGGGTCCAGATTGGCACATGATCAGTGGTGACTGGAATCCTCATGACACACAACTTAGACCACTCCCACATACTAATGCAGAACTGGATGGCAGAGTGAAAGGTCTGACAGACCAAATCTCTGAAAAGTGGAAGCCTAGGGCTGATTGGACTTGCATTAATCAATGCATTCAACAGGAAGGTGAAACAGTTGATAGATATTATGCTAGACTGTTAGAGTGTTTTAATAATCACTGCGGAATGCAGATACCCGAAAACCAGACACATGATTCCTCATATGAACAACAGTTAAAGAATGCATTCTTGAAGGGTAGTATAACTCCCATTAGTAGCTTTATTACGAAGCATATGGTAGATCATCGAACAAGTAGATTACAGCCATTACTTGAATTTGCTAGACATGCAGAAAGACATTTCAATAGTAAAAAGAAAAAGAAAACTCAAGTATTTTCAGTAGAAGATGGGTCAGAAGTATTTGTAGTACAAACTGGGAAAAAGGGTAAGAAAAATACCCAGGGAAATAAACAATCTGACAAACGATCAGAAGATTTCAAGGAGTGAAAGAAAAAGGGTGAGTGTTTTAAGTGCGGGAAAAAAGGACATTTAGCGAGGGATTGCAGGCTAAACAAGAAGGTGACTACAGAAAATAAGGAGGATGAGGAATGACTATATGATAGTCAGGAATCATTAGAAGAGAATGAGCAGGGAAAGGTAAGTGTAAATGTGATAGCAGGAGAAGAGGATGTGACACAAGGGGTAGAGGATGTATATGAATACACAGACGTAGAAGAAAATGAAATTTTAGACCTAGCTCTTTTGAGCTTAGAGCTTTACTTAGCAGACACAAAACCAGAAGTGATGCTTCTGGAAGAGGGGAGGGAAGTTAAATTTTTGTGTGACTCAGGGGCTTCATGAACCCTGATACACCCTTCCAAATTACCGGAAGATACAGAATCACCAGATTATATACTAGTGAAAGCAGCTAATGGACAGCTGTAATGCAAGCCACTCTCCCGTGATATAACAATAATAGACCCCTTTTCAGGGATGACTCAGAAAAGTAAAATTGTAGTTTCTGCAAAATGCCCAGTGAATCTTTTGGGTAGAGATTTGATGCAGATATTTGGCAAAGCCGTAGTTCCAACCATGCAGGGTATGGAAGCACAGCGACAAATGGACACTTTTGTAATGCGACCAGAGGGGGAAATGTATTATTGGTACAGCCAGGACTTGGTTATGACTGGTCCGGGGGCAGTAACCGAAGAACTGATGAACATAGCCGTCATCAAGTTCCCCTCCCTCGACATTGACAAACAGCATTTGTTGCATTGTACTCTATATTACTCTAATAGATCAGGACCTGATAAAGATTATGAACAAGAATTGTTTCGGAACCATGTAAACAGGCTAGTATTGCAAAACATGTACTGGGATACAGAAGGAAACAGTGTAGCAAGCTGTTCATTGCCCCAGGAATTTTTAGCACTTTACAAATCTAATCAACTGCCCCATGTTAGTTTGACTAAGAACAAAACTTTAAAATGGGCAGACTTAGGTGAAAAAGTCACAAGGTGGGAAAAGCAGACAGAATTAGAGCTCTCTGAACAGGGAGTACAGAAACAAAAGTTAAATTGGATCACATAGACACACCCAGCTGTACACTCACAGGCCAGTGAGAATAGCTGAGTATTACTCTTATTGGAAGAAGAGGAAAAAGCCTTGCGAGACATACCAGACATTCTCTGTTCAGCAGGGAAATCAGATGTAGGACTAATACGAACAGCAGGACCAGTTACCATACTGCCAAAGTCATCTTTTAGACCCCAGGAAAGACAGTATCCCTTGAGAAAAGATGCAGAGGTAGGAATCAAACCTATCATAGCAGCCTTACTCAAGGAAGGAGTCTTAATAGAATCTCCTGATTCACCATGTAATACACCTTTATTTCCTGTAAAGAAAGCAAACGGGGAATGGCGTATGGTCCAAGATTTACAAGCTGTAAATAATGCAATTATACCCATGGCACCAACGGTGCCAGATCCACACACCTTACTGAATGATTTAAAGCCAGAACAGAAATATTTTTCAGTGGTAGACATTAGTAATGCATTTTTCTCGATACCGATACACCCTGACAGACAATATTGGTTTGCATTTACATTTCAGGGAAAGCGGTACACATATACCAGATTACCACAGGGATATTGTGAAAGTCCAACAATATTTGCACAGGAAATGGCAAGCAACCTGGCGGGATTTATCCCACCGAAAGGTAGTTAGATTCTACTTTATGTAGACGACATTCTGCTGGCAGCCCCCACCCAGCAAGAATGCAAAGAAGACACAATAGCTTTATTACAATTTTTAGCTACTCAAGGTCACAAAGTAAACAAAGACAAGTTACAGCTTTGGAGAAAACAAGTTAAATACTTGGGATATGTAATATCCAAAGAAGGTAGAATATTAGATGAAAACAGAAAAACAGCGATTTTACAAGCACCTAGACCAACTACCAAGAAGGAAATGATGTCCTTCCTGGGACTACTAATTTTTGTCGGAGTTGGATGCCAAACTATGCTTTGGAATCTGCTCCACTGGCTGATTTAATATTTAAAAAAACGATGGCAGCACAAGATTTATTACAATGGACACCTGAAGCAGAAGCAGCTTTCTGTAAGCTAAAACAATTGATAGCATCATCCTTAGTTTTAGGATTACCAAACTATAACAAGCAGTTTATCCAAACTGTATATTGTAAGCAAGGTTATATGACATCAGTATTGACACAGCAACATGGGGACAAACAACACCCCATAGCTTATTATTCATCACAGTTAGATCCAGTGGTGCGGTCTTTGCCCCACTGTGTACAAGCAGTAGTTGCAGCTGCAATGGCAGTGCAGGCTTCAGCCTCAGTAGTGTTATTCCACCCTCTCACATTGAGAGTGCCTCATGCAGTCGCAATTATTTCACTGCAAGAAAAAGTAGCATATCTCTCTCCAGCTAGGCATCTTTCCTGTATGACCATACTGTTGAGCCAACCTCATATTGACAATTGAATGATGTACAACTTTGAATCCTTCAACTTTGCTTCCAACCCCTGCAGATGGCAAACCACACTGCTGCCTGCAGGAGATTGAACAAAAGACATTACCAAGACAAGACCTTACAGATGTTCCCTTGGATGATGCCAAGGTGACATGCTATGTGGATGGTTTGTGCAGGAGGGGTCCTACAGGACAGAACCTAGTGGGGTATGCAGTCGTTTCTGATACCGAGACTTTAGAAGCAAAATCTTTACCACACAACTTATCTGCACAAGCAGCAGAATTGATTGCCTTAACAAGGGCATGTACCTTAGCAAAAGGTAAGAAAGTGAACATTTATACTGACAGTCAGTATACTTTTTCTACTGCACATGTTTTTGCGCAACAGTGGAAAAATAGAGGAATGATAACATTTACTGGTAAACTGATTAATCATGCGCAACTTGTTTTAGACTTGTTAGATTCAATTCAGTTATCCAGGAAAGTAGCTATTTGCAAATGCATAGCTCATACAAAACAACAGGATAAAATTTCAAAAGGTAATGCACGGGCTGATACAGCTACAAAGCAGGCAGCCTCAGCCACAGAAACTTTTCTTTTGAGTGAGGAATTACAACCTTCAGAGATTTTAGATTTAGAAATGTTAAAAACAATGCAGACACTTACTACAAATATTGAGAAACAAAAGTGGATAAAACGAGGAGTAATCCTCGAGAAGGGACTGTACATCTCCAAGGAAAAGAAACCGATTTTGCCATCTAATTTGTTTAGATATGCAGTGTTGTTGAGCCATGGGCAGAGCCATGTCTCAACAGGGGGGATGGTACAGTTAGTGAATCGAGTGTTTATAACCTATGGGTTTACAAACTATACAAAACATTTTTGTGCAGCATGCCATGTTTGTAACAAGCATCATGCACAAGGGGCGTTGAAGCCTAAGCGAGGGAATTTTCCTACACCACCATATCCGTTCCATACTATCTGTATGGATTTCATAGAATTGAATAAACGTGAGAATAAGAAATATTGCCTTGTTATTATAGACATGTTTTCCAAATGAGTAGAAGCGTTTCCGACCAAAAATCCAGATGCAGCTACTGTTGCAAAGGTCCTTGTTAAAGAAATTATACCTAGATTTGGTATCCCGGAAAAGATTTATAGTGATAACGGGACACATTTCGTGAATCAAACAATCCAGCAACTCAGTTGTTATTTTGGGATATCGTTAAAGAACCACTGTGCGTACCACCCTCAGTCTGCAGGGCTAGTAGAGAAGCACAATGGGGTATTGAAGAATAAACTTAGGAAGTTGATAGAAGAGACACAAAAAAATTGGGTGCACTGTTTGCCTTTAGCACTGTTGAGTATGAGAACTGTTCCAAATGTAAAGGGATTAACTCCTTTTGAAACTTTGTTTGGGAGGGCATATTATACACCTCAGTGGAAACCTCTCATGTCTACAGAGCAGGAGGCTGACAGTTCACTTGCAGGATATATGAGGCGATTTTTGAATAACAAACTTTTGCAGTTGAATTCTGTTTCAGATAAAGAGCAATAGAAATCGGAAGCACCAGTAGCCCCAGGCATCTGGGTCTGGGTGAAGATTGTGAAACGGAAGAATTGGAGCTCTCTGAAGTGGGAAGGTCCATACCAAGTACTACTGTTGACACCCACTGCAGTCAAGATTGCAGAACGAGCTTCCTGGATTCATTTGACACACTGTAAACTGGTTAAAAACTTTGAACTGAACAAAAACTTTGTTACTGTTGCACAACAAGAACAAAATGGCCAGATACAGAGTGAGTAGAGACACTGAGCAACTTCAGAAAACTTGTATGATTGTTTTTATTGCAATATTGATCACACTGTTCTTTTTGCTGTGGCCGTACTTTTTTCCTGCCACAAAGGTTGAACTGATTAGACTTAATGAACCAAACATAGACTGGCATTCGAACTTTAACACTTATCAGGCAATTACGCGTGTGCACGCAGAGACTTTCAATGTTTCGAACTGCTGGGTCTGTACGGCCATACCAACAGCATACGGGGGTTTATTAATGACTGCTATCCCCCTAGGGGTCAATGAGACCTGGGAAAATCTGTTTTTTGACACAGTCGCTATTAAAGCACAAGATAAGGTAGCACTGTATTTGCCTGTGACACAAAAAGGAATTTTATGTTTTTATAAAAATGACTCCATCCAAGTTGGATGGAGTAAATGCAATGTTACTGTACAGTATAAATGTTATAGAAAACCAAATAATTTAGGCGGATCTTGTAGTACAGATTATGACTCATTTTTGAAATCTATGCATAAAACTCTTGATCAGGTACAGCATAATCCTGTACTTTTCAAATAGTTGTCAGTGATAGATAGGAAAATGTTTCATGCAGGGCAGTCATTTCATAACAAAGTAATGACAAAGGTAGAGGACTGTTATTTTGTAAGTGGTAAAAAGGCATATAAATGGTTACCTGAGAATTGGTCTGGCAGTTGTTTTTTGGGATACCTGGTTCCGGCCATCCGACACACTGCAGTTTTGCCTCAGGGGAGTATTCAAAATACTCGAGACATAACCAGAAAGACTGTTAAGAAACCTGAGAATCCAGTGGGACGAATCGAAGCGGGGTGGAAAGACCATCGTAATGTGGGAACCAAACTTGTGCACATGGACTTGAGCGATGCCGTTATATCCTGGGCAGGTATATCACCCATGTATGGCGGAGTCAAATCAATATGGGAGCTGCGAAAACTGTCCAAACTTCTCGAAATAATGAGTAATGCAACTTTTTCTGCCCTTGAACTGATAACCAATGAAATGAATGCCATGAGAACTGTAGTGCTTCAAAACCGAATGGCTCTTGACTTCACCCTAGCTTTAATCAAAGAAGAGTGCTGTGCGTTCATTCCTGACCATCAGCATGAGATCAACGACCATCTCGAGGTGATTCAGTAAGTGTCGACCATGACCAAACCAGGCCCAAACCCTCTGAGAGTTTTTCAGAATGCCTTCGGGGGTGGGGCTCCATCTTTATGAACATATTGATTGCTATTGGGGTATGTTTACTCCTAATAGGAGTTTGTATTTGTTGCGGAATCCCCTGCATGAAGAAATTAATTAAAGAATTCATAGATATATCCGTATCTGAGACTATGTATCAAAGTACTGAATTTGAAGAGCTGCTAGAATGCGAGACATTTTCATAAAAGTTTAAACTGAATGACTTTCTTAACTGCAAATCCTGAATGGAAGAGGTTAGGAAAAGAAGCAAGCTGTTTATCCTTTTTGAAAATAGAATAAAAAGTATTAACAGGAGGGAGATGTTAGAAAAATATGTATTAATGTGTGTATGCTTAATGCCAAATTAATAATCAAGTGTTTTTAATATGCTTTTCATTCTATTTTTCATGCACTGTGATTTATATAAACTGAGTTTCATATGAGACTGAAAATATGCTTTTCTAAAACTGCAGCATGCTTACTGAAACTTGCAAGTTGCCCCCTGACCTAGTAACTGCTAGCACAGCAATATTCTTGTTTATGCCTTGTGGAAATGTACTTGAGAAGCAGGTGTTTATCTGCTAGGTCAGAAGCATATGAATGAACAATATAAATGTTATAAATATAAAAATATAAAGACAAACAGCCTTGTTCAGAGGATGGGAACCTCTGCAGCTGCAGTAATTTAGAGATAAGGTAGACAAAGGATTATTAGAAAAATGAACTGCTAGCATTGTGCTTGATTTAGCTATAGTATCTTGAATGTAACATAAGTATCTAACTGAAAGTAACCATGACCATGTTGTTTTCCTCAGGAAGTTTCACACAAAAATTGTTTAAATCAGCAGAAATTCATGGGAAAGATGGTCAGCAGATGATGATGAAAAGGTGGTAATCTGTTACGTCAGCATGGTAGGACAGGATTAATTTGATAACCTGTAAACCTGTAAAAATGAATGCATTTCCTGTTTCTGGTTAGACAAACTCTGTATTAGCATGTTTTTGTCTCCTTGCTGCAAGATTAAAGTGCCTTAACCTGAACCTACCTTGTTTTGATCATTTTTAAAGTATATTTTTCCTTTGACAGCATCCAAGACACTTCTTCAGGAAACCATAATTTTAGGGGACTTCTACATTGACTGGACAACACGTAACTCACCTATACCCACCTCTGATATAAACCTCCATGGATTCCCTCAGCTAAAACAGACTCCTACTAGAATAGATAAAGCAACAAACAGGCAGTCTATCCTAGACTGGTTACTGTGAAACAAACCATCCCAGATAACACTATCTAGCTGCTTTCCTGACAGCATGAGTAACCACTTACTTAATTATATATTTAGAAATCACCCCTTTGTAGAAAAACCTACCACCTATAAACAAATACATAACAAAAAAAATTTATCCTATCAAAATTCCTGTCTGCACTGACAGCTTGTAATTGGAATCCATCAAGCAGCTGAAACCTTAATGAAGCTGTGATGTACTTCAATTCCATTTTCTTAAGCATACTAAATTTACATGCTCCAACTAGAAAAATTAGAATTAAAGCTAACTATGCACCCTGGCTGACCAAAGAAACCAGATCGCTGCTTCATGCAAGGGATAAAGCTTGGTCTAACTGGAAAAAAGAAAAAAAAAATCACTCAAAACAAACATACCTTGAACTTAGAAACAAAGCCAAAAAATGCTGAGAACAGATAAAATAAACTACTATCACAGCATACAAATGAAATGTCAACATAATCCTAGAAAGTTCTGGATGGCTATTAATAAGGTCCTTCAACCAGGAACATCTAAAACCCTCCCCCTGTAACTACAGACTCCTCAAATAATATTGCTACCCAATTTAACAAATTCTTTACTGAATCCATTCTCACACTAGCAAACTCACAAAACTCCCCCAACCACAATAAGACACACATACTCCTTAATAATGAAAATAGCTTTACCTTTCAACTTGTCCCTATAAACCTGATTAAAAAAAACTACTCAAATGGCTAAAACCAAATACACTTGCCACAGATGGACTCCCAGCTGGATTTCTAAAAATAGCCACAGATGTAATAGCTTATCCAGTAGCCATCCTCATCAAGTGCTCTATCTCTGAAAAGCTAGTCCTTGACCTCTGGAAAATCTCCCATATTATCCCCCTTCATAAAGGGAGCAACTCAAAAGAACTAAACTAATTATTCCCCCATAGCCATACTGTCTCCCTTCTCTAAAATACTAGAAAGGTGTATTCACATACAAATTATGGAATACCTCAACGCAAAGAAACTGCTCACTAACACTCAACATGGTTTCAGACCTTCACATAGCACAACCACTGCACTGATGTCATTCACTCAGTTAATGGACACAGAAATGATGGTAAATATGTATCAGCCATCTTCCTTGACATTTCCAAGCCTTTGATATGGTTAATCATAACAAACTTTTAATAGCTCTATCAGATCTCAGTCTTAGCCAAAACACTATAGCATGGTTTTACAGTTACCTAACAGGTAGACAGCAGGCAGTTAAATGGCACCAGGAACTATATTCTCTGCTCCCAGTAACAATGGTGAATCCACAAGGTTCCATCATCAGACCTCTATTTTTTACTATATTTACCAATAACCTCTACACCTCTAGTTTCTACTCCTCAGTCATCCAGTATGCAGATGATTCTACATTAGTCTGTGTCTCCTCTTCACTCCAGGAACTACACCAACAAACTCAAGCCTCCCTTCTCTCTGTCAAATCTTGGCTCACTGACCACCAGTTAATACTGAACTCAAACAAAACACAGCTTATCATCTTCCAACCCACACAACACACCAATCCTGACCTCTCTTTCAACATCATATCCAATAACATGACTATCATATCTCGTGTTACCCACACAAAACTTCTTGGCATTGTGATTGACTCAAACATGAAATTTGATATCCATATCTCTTTTACCATAAAGAAAGTACACAAAAATAGGTACTCTATATAGAAATAAACACTTTTTAACAGACACTACTAGGACCACTATTGCACACACACATCTTATCTCCACTCTACTATATGCTTCTCCAATCCTAACAAACCTTCAAAAATCTGACCTAACCAAATTAGAAGCCTGCTACAACAAAATTGCCAAATTGCTACCAATAGTTCCTACAGATCACACCACTGTCTTGCTCTCAAAAAGCTCAAATGGCTAGAACATCCTCATCTTCTACTATATAATCAACTTACCCATGACACACAAAATTCTGTATCATCCCGAGAAAACCGCCTCACTACGAGACTTGATACTTCCATACTCTTGTACGAGACAACTGCGCTGCACTCACAAATTTCTCCTCAAAGTAGCTAAAGATAATAATAAAGCAGGTTCATCTCTTTACTCTAGCAATATAGCAAAACACTGGAACAAACTCCCACCCACCATCAGAGACATAGCTTCTATACTTGAATTTAAAAAGTCCTTAAAATCACATTTGTTGAGCTCAAGTCTCTGCAAATGTAACATTACAGGCTAATACTAACACCTTCCCTTCCTACTCTCTCCTCCTTTCATGTGACTATCAACTAAACTTTCACCCCATTTCTCTCCTCTCATTTCTTATATAATTACATCTATCTATGTCTCATTCTTGTTTATCCTTTGACAGCTGCTAAAATGTAAAAGATACTTTACAGTGAAACTAAGATTGCTAATTCCTGATCCTATTATATACATGTTGTTATATGATAAATATTGCTATTCATCATTTATACTTTGTGTGAACTAAATTGTAAACTATTATTGTTTATGTAAATGTTATTTGTGAAACTTTTCTCCCTGGGCCTCTGCTGAAAAATGACCTATGTCCAGTCGGACTTTCCTGATAAACAAATGTAAAATAAATAAATAAATAATTATTCTTGTGTACATGGGATGCAAACTAGAATTGATAGGATTTATGCTTCTACAGATTTACTTAATAAAGTGAATTATTTTAAAACTATTACTTGCCCTTTATGAGATCATAATGCACTAAGTATTAATACATTAATGGATATATGGAAATTTAAGATTATTTATAGAATCCCAGTGTATATGATGAAATTAAAAGAATTTAAGAGTTGTCTTAAGGAACAAATTGAGAATTTTTTTTATCTTTCAATGATAATGGTTAGGTTAGTAAAGTCATATTATGGGACTCCTTAAAATGCATATCAAAGATAGAATGGGAAGATGGGCTAGTAATAAAATGAAACAGTGGGATAAAGAGTTATTAAAATGCAGCTGAAATACACAAACATAAGTTTGAACAACAAAGAAATTAGATAATACTCAAGTTATTAAAAAATGAACGACAAAATATCTAACAGTTTTAATGCATAAAGTGGCGATAGCTTTAGAAAAAATAAAATTGCAGAGTTATGCAGTGACTTCAGAAATTCTACACAGATGAGATAATAGAAGTAAAATGTTAAGCAAAAAGGTATAAATCAATAATATCCAAAGTCCTTACACCAATAACTTTACTTCAGACATAGAAGAAATGCTTAATAGTTTGAAAAATTCCATGAAGATCTTAATAAAAATACAAATAATAATCCTGATGATTACAAAATTGACAAATATTTAAAAAAAAATGTTACTAATAAACTTAATGACAGCAAATATCTGTGTTGAATAAGCCTATTACGCTAATAGAACCTAAATAAGCTTTAAAAAATGAAAGGGTTACATTGTTTAAGTATGGAATTATATCATCTGCTTCTGTTAAATATTTTAGAATTACTGAGTGACATTTTCAGGGTCATTCAGAGTGACAAAATAATTCCTCTCTCAAGGAAATTTTCTGTAATCTCACTTATACTTAAACAAGGAAAGTATAATAAGTTAGTTTCCTCATATAGACCTATTTCGATATTAAATTTAGACTATAAAATATTTACTTCCATCTTCACTACAAGATTAAGAAATATGGTAGATTAAAATAATAAAAATAAAACATTATTTATAGTCAATAGATTAACATATGATAATATAAAAAGGGTATTAACTATCTTCAGTTTAGCAAAAGGAATGAATAAGATATTGGCCCTAATTAGCATAGATATTGAGAGAGCTTTTGATTCTGTAGATTAGAACTACTTGTTTAAAACTTTAGAAACATTTGCATTTCCAGAACAATTTATAAAACATCTGTATAGAGACTCCAAAGCATATGTTAAAATTGGATCTTACATTTCTCAATGATTCCTTTAAACAAGGGTACAGTGCAAGGGTTTCCCTTGCCCCCTCAACTGTTTGCATTAGTTACTGAATCCTTAGCTAACAGTAAACAAAGCAATGAAAAACACTGATGGATTTTCAATTAACAAGGATTGTCATTCTCAAATACAACTTTTTGCAGATGATATTTTACTAACTATAGGAGATTAAATTATTCAATTGAAGAAATAGATGTAGTTGTAATTTAATAATAATAAAACTGAAACTTTAGTGTTAACTCGATTACTAGATAAGTTTAAAGATAAATATAAATATATCTGAGAAGGAAAAGAATTAAAATATTTAAGAATAAAAATCTATCAAGATGTAAGATTATTAATAATAATTTTCTAAGAAAACAAGTGAAGAAGTGTTAGTTTTTATTAAAAAAGGAATTAATGTTTTTTTTTTCTTTTGAGGATAGGTTAGTATTTATTAAAATTATTATATTACCCAAGACTGTATACATATTGCATTCAATGGCTTTAATACGTAACAACAAAACTTTTAAAGAAAATGGAAAAAAAATGTTAACTTCATTCTTATGGTATCCTAAAATGCTGAGAATTGCTTATAGAAATCATACAAGATTATCAGAGTATGGTGGTATTAGCTTCCCAGATGTAGAATATTATTCTATTGCTGCAGATTTATTTATTTTATTTATGTGTGTCACTACCTGTTACTCCTTCCTTCTCTCCTTTCTCTCCCCTCTCTTCCTTCTTCCTTCCATCTCCTTTCTCTTTCACTTACTATTCTTTTTCCTCTTTCCTTTCCTCATTCTCTTATTAGACAAAGCACCAGTTACTTCTATGATAGATCCATACTTTAACTCCATTTTCTAATCTCCCCAACTGCAAAATCTCTTTGTTTTCTTTTAGTCTTTTAACCATATTTAAAATGCTTAACATCTTTAGCAGTGATTATCACAATTGATTGTACTTTACTAGGTGTTCAGTATGCTATGATTGCTGTTTAATATTCACTGTATGATTTTGTGATCCGACTTTATTTATCCTGTATATCAATTGTACTATTTGTTACCGTACTTCATGTGATAATATTATGTAGTTTATTAATTGAACTATATATATTGGAGCTTTTCTCCCCAGGCTTCCTCTGAAAATGGAATTCATTCCCAGTTGAACTTTCCTGGTAAACAAATGCCAAATAAATAAATTAATACATAAATAAAATATATAAATATAATGCTTGCTATTCCCTATAAAATCTTTAAGTTTAGTAAAATGGCTTCTTCAGTATGTTGGAGATGTAGTAAAGATATAAAACTGATTGAACACTCATGTTTATGGCATGTGAAAATTAAATTTGTATTGGGAAGAGATAAGTATGTTTTTTTTTACAGGGTTATTGTCTGATAATTGTTCTTTAACAAGATCAGTAATACTAATGAATGGTCTACTTCTTTTATCTATAAAAGCCAAACAACAAAAAATGTTTTTGAGCATTCTGGCAGTAGCTAGAAAAGTTATTACAAAAATTGGACATCAAACTCAGTTCCTACAGTCAAATAATTTTTAAATTTAATAGCAATAGTATATAAAACTGAAAAAGAAGTGATAATAATAAGATCTATAAATCATACTATGACTTTTAGTGGTTAGGATAGGTTTAACAATGTTGCTATTGAAATATTAAGATTCTTAATGTGTTAATTGTATAAGATTACTTTGATGATTCAATGTATTCTTAACATTGTATAACAGTATGTGATGTAGAATTTCTTCCTTTCTGTGTATATATTATAAATATATAAAATTAATAAAAATGATTTTAAAAAAGTAGTAGAAGTAGGAGAAATATCTATGTAAGTATGGCTTTTTGCCATACAATGTATGTGTTGATTTAAAGTGGAAACCCTGACTTCATACACATAATTGGTACTGTTGAGAATAACTGCACCAACATTGTTTTCTGCATCATTAATATTACATAAAACTGAGCATGACCTGACTGGCTACAGCTAACTGAAGATTTCTTTGTCTGCAAGTTGGTCAAGCTTCTCCAATTTTTTTATTGGTTTGCTATTTTTTGTGCTGAGAGCTGAGGCTATGTTTAACTTTTTTTCACTGACTTTGTATCTTTTTCACACAAAGCTTTGCCATGGAAGATGCTGAATCTATATGCTGCATCAAAGGAATGTCTCTTCAACCTGGCATTTTCTGTTTGACTATACAAGATCAAAGGGAAATGAAAGTAACAAATGATTAGGATCATTTACTTATCACCGGATTTATGCCTAAATTCTTTTCAAATCCATATCAGTTTCAGTTAAAAATACATAAAGCATACAGTATATAATAATAATTATAATAATAATAATAATAAAAAACAATACATTATTATTATTATTATTATTATTATTATTACTCATTAATCTTTAAAACGTGAAAAAAGTGACTGGCTGTCTGGAAATTTCCTTTATCTTTAATCAGTTAATTTCAATTTTCATTAGTGATTTGTCAGTTTTTTTCCACATGATCATGATAAAGATCAAAAACTGTGTGTATTTTTTCATGAGGTGGATTCTTTTGCACTACTGATGAAAACAAAGTACAGGACTGCTAGTTATAAAAATAAAAAAGAAACAAATTCCAGTGTGGTGCCATTGAGATACTGGTTTATTCATCGACTGTAGACTTAACTGTTTAGTTTGGTGAGAGATTAACAAAGAGCAGAGTATTTGTTTGTGGAGTGCTGTAGAAATGACTCCCTGTAACTTACTTTAGGTCTGTTATTGATAACAGTTATTTGCTATGTGGTAGTAGTCATGCTGTTGCTGAGTCATTGCTTCTCAGTTCACAATTTCTATTTGAACTCTTTAGACAGAATTGTGCAGTCTGTTATTATTAAAGAGTATCAGTAATGCCCAGTATGCCTCCAAATTCTCAATATTACACTCAGCAGTGTTCTGAGTGCTCATCTGAAATGCCCCGAATGTATGTGTTATGAAACTGAAATTTAATAACTACATTTTAGTGACGTACATTACATAACTCATTGCCTTCTGAGGCTGAAAGTTTTATTTATTTATGTACTTATATTTGTTTACCGGGGTAGTGCACTGATCAGAATCAACTGATTTCAGGCTGAGCCCAGGTGAAATAAAAAACATTTCACAACAAAGATACAGAAATGTAAGCATTAATGGATTAATGCTTATAAAATGCTGATAGCAATACTTTCTACAGGCTGTGCTCTTTCAGAACAAGCTGCATTGATCATGTCAGTGTCATCCCATCATTTAGAAGTAGCTAGTCAGTCTATTAATGTTAAACTTGTCAGAACAGCATCATTACTAGGATGCATATCTTACTACTATATACTTTCTCTGACAGCTGAGAATCATCTGTAGCAAAGTGCTTATCTCCTCATTATCATTTTGCACATACTGAGGTAAAACTGTGAGGCCAGTGATGGCTAATTCCACATCCTACTATATATGTGTGCTCACATTCAGAGGTCACTGATCCTTTGTGCTATTACCAGAACCCTTCTCCTTAAGTCAGACCTAGACAAAATCACCTGTCACTTTAAAAAATCTAGACTCATTTGACTTTTTTCTACATATTATCTTTTAGAGTTGTGATGTTTATGTATTTAGAGTACAAAGAGAACACATGAAAATGTCAGGTTCCTTTCTAATGTATTTATTTATTTGGTAGCCAAGTGAGTGAACTGATTCAAGTGGACATTGTTTGTCTGTAAACTGGACATAGGTAGTAAAATTAGATTTTAAATGAAAGTGAGTGCATAGGTGCAATAAATGGATCTATATCACATAGTCAAACTCTGATTAGTTCAAATACGTTAATATCAAACTTCAAACTATGAAATCTAATAATAATGAACACTGAAATGTTCGAAGGATGCGTTTTCGAAAAGTTATAGTTGACCTTTATGAACTTACTGATGTTTAATGCTATTCTGACGATATAATGAATATTCATGAAGTGATTAAATTAGAGAAACAAACTTTAATCTCAATTATTAGTCAATTTACTTATAAAGTATTTGTGTAACGTAAATAAAGTGAATAAATATGGTTATCTGAATATGGAGAAATAATATTCCTATAATATGTATAAATATAAAATGTCTACGGTTTCTTTCGTGCATTTAGCTCTGACAAAATTGCAAGCTGGCTGCAAGTTCACAACCTGTTCCTGGAATAGTAGGTACAATATGTGAAACTGTAATGTCACAAAAGAAAACAGAAATGTTACACGTTGACAGATATCTCTATAACCTAGAGAAGAACGTAAAAAGCAAATGGTACTGGTGTTGTAGATTGAAGATGCTTCATAAATGTAAAGGAAGGGCCATAACTGAAAAGGTAGTTGACGGAGAATTACTGTTAAAATCTGTTGGTCACTACCATCCTTCTGATGTTACAGAGGTACAAAAGTATAAAGCATGCAACGAGTTAAAGGAAAGTGCTTGTTTAACTACAGGTACACCAGCTATATTGGTTGATGATATTGTGAGTAACACATCTGTTGAAAGCATTGCCAGTTTGCCATCTAGCAGGTCAATGCTTCAACAGCTAAATCGAGTAAGATGAAGAAAAATGCTAATTAATACATTTGTACCTGGAACAATAAATACAGTAGACACAACCAAATGTATTTTATAGCAGGGAGCTTTCATACAAAAGTGTAAGGTAGACATCTATACTAATACTCATGTATTAGTCTTTAGTACGAAGGAAACTTTACAAGACTTATGCTCTGCAAATATATGGTTTATGGATGACATATTTTTAACAACTGGAAGACTTTGCAGGCAACTGTATACTATCCATGGTTTGATATCCTTTGCAGATTTTACAAAATGTTTACCACTAGTGTTTTGTTTAATGATGAAGAAGTCATATAAAGCATATAACTACCTTTGGGAATGTGTTTTTGATTTACTATCATCACTTCAGTTAGAATGTAAAGTGAAGTATATTGTGACAGATTTTGAAGTGGCCATTATTAAGAGCGTTAGACATAATTTCAATACAGTGGATAGCAAGGGGTGTTTATTTCATTTTAGTCAAGCTGTGTGGAGGATAGTCCAATCACTTGGATTATCTAGTCTGTATGGTAAAAGTGCTAAATTTCAGTTAGATGTAAAAAAAGTATAGCAATTTCTTTTGTAAATGAGGAAGATGATGTTCCAATGTTTAATTCATTTTGTGAGACTTTTTACCCTGAGGGTAAGGATTTTCTATCTTATTTTTCTGATGTGTATATCCTAGGCCGTCCCAGAAAGCAGCAAACAAGAACTACTGCTACGAGTAGATTTTCTCCAGTATTTCCAATTCAGTTTTGGAACATGCACTCTTTGAATCCACTATTACTGCCAAGAATCCCAAATTATGTTGAAGGATAACATAGGCATCTTAGATGCTTGCTAGGTAGACGCATTTCTGATATACCATCTGTTGTTAGTGTTCTTGTAAGGGAGCAAAACACAGTTGATGAGATGAGGTTACACATGAGATCAGGCTGCCCTTTATCACCTAAGGAAAAAAAAACATTGAAAGACAATGTAGATTGCAGGTTGTTTTTCAAAATAGGTCAGAGTACACTGCAGTTGAATTTGTTAATGCAGTTGCTATGCTTTTGAAAGTGTAATTATATCAAGTGGATTTAAAAATGCACCACGTCTTGTATATACTTAATTTTGTATTTCTGTGTTTTAGTTTAGTTTCAAACATATTACACTTTAGTAGGGCTTTATTGTGTAATTAAAGACATTTATTCAGTGATAGAAGTGAACTTATATTTCATTTAAATATGTTGATTACTATGATCATGTTACACATTCGTTGCGGTATCGTCTGTTTCACTGGTGTAGTCTGTTTTTTATTTTCATTATTTCAGGAAGTACGGGTGCAGAGCTGGCCAACCATTGTGATTCAGAATTCAAAATTCAAACTTTTCATTGTTCGTTATTGTTAGATTTTATAGTATGAAGTTCGATATTCACGTACTCGAACTGATCAGAGTTTGACTATGTGATATAGACTCGCTTTAAATAAAATGCAATAATTAGACTAAGTGAACATTCATACATGTAGAAATGCACACTAGAAATGTACAAAATAGATTGATTAAGCCTGATACAGTAAAATGTGAAGTAAAATTATGATGGATTTCATATTTTGACATGAAACTATGCAGATCATTTGCTCCTTAATTTCATTAGGAAAGCTACAGAGTTTGTGGGAAAAGGAAGAATCTGATGTTGTTTTTTTATATATTCTTCAATGAATGGGTTTTGGATATGCGCTCAGAGCAGACTCAGATACATTTCCTTCAGACTCTTGGATCTGACTCTTGAGCTCCTCCCTTTACCCATAATGCCCCATACCCCTGAATTACTTTAGATCTTGTTTGTTGCTCTCATGGTACAGAAGTGGATCAAGTGCATTTCAGCTCTGGGAATAGTTTATTCATTTGTTTGTGAGTAAAAGATTAGATTTTCCCCCCTTTTCTTGGTTATACTTATTATCTACTTATCCTATCCTCCCTTTTACTTGTTTTCCATGTATTACGTGGTTTTTTTTCCTACTCGCTACTATAGGGTATTTCTACTTATTACTGCTGGAAATTTTTTTGGCTTTCCTTTTTGTTAAAAACGTTCTTACCTATCTTTAGGGTAATTAAATTATTTAATAGCATTGCTGTTATCTTTCTTTCCTTTCACCTATTTTAATTAAAAACACGGACTATTTTCTTTCATTATCCTTTTACTCCTTTACGTGCAAAGATGGCTGAAAAGCCAACAGGTTCAAGAAGTGCACTTCCTATGGGAATAAGAAACTCAGCTCTGATGCCCACAGGTAGTGTGTCTATTGCTTAATAGCAGCCCATCTAGAAATCCCCTGTCAAATCTGTGTGGCTTTTAACTCTATATAAGCTATAGATGCAATAAACTAGATCTGAAGGGTTTGCTACCTGCTTCTGCTCCTTCTTCTTCAACTTCCTTCTCAGGTGCTCAACTCCCTAGCAAGAAGTCTAAATCTGCTTCAGAGCACAGGGAGCATAGGACATGCTCTCCACTCCTGTCTCCTAAAACTGATCCTCCATTGAAGCTGCCTGCCAAATAGCCTAAGCATTCAGATCTAACTTCTTCAGATCCGACATCCAAGACATCCAAGTCTCCTTGGCCTCAAAGCCCTAATTTCTCTCCAAAACCTATGTCCCCAGGCTCCAATCTCCATTCTTACAGAAGGCACCCAAAAGATTGTCCTGTTCACCTTCCACTTCATCTTCTATCAGATCCTCCTGATGCCTCTCTGAACCAGATGTGGATAGGATGATGAAGAAGTTCCTTAGAGTTCAAATCCAGATGGGGGTCTAAATGTCTCTGTATCCATCTCCCATTGAATCTGTGAGCCTTTAACCTATTTCCCATTCCATTGTCTTTTCTTCTTTGATCTGTCCAATGACTTCACATCCCCTGAATCCAAGAGTCTCAAGAGTCAAAGTGTCAGATCCAAAGACTACTACATCTTCAACTCCATCTGTGTCCCTGACTCATTTTGCACTGATGCCTCTAGAGCAGGATGAGTCTTGGAGTGAAAGAGTCAGCACTGGATCTGGGGGTATGACTTTAACTCTTTGGCTTTCATAGCCATCATTTCCCCTCAGACCCCAGCATTAGACATTTCTGGTCTGACTCCTTCCTCACAGCAGGAGGTTGGGCAAAATTGGAGCAAAATGACAGCTAGAGTTTTGGCTCTGGTGAGGCTGACAATGGCTTTCCCCAGTCCTTCTCCTTTTGAAGTGATGGAGAGGGCTTTCTCTCATGCAAGAGTACATTCTACTCTTGCTTTATAGGAGCCTACCTCCTTACCTCCTTTGGATCCACCTTCTGAACCTTATTACCCTATCCCTCAAGGACAGCTGGCAAGTATGAGCTTCCAAGCAGCTCCTGCACAGGACCTTACCCTATCTTCCGATACCTCTCCAGATCATCCCACTGAGGAGGTCCCCCAGAAGAGTTTGTGAGAAAGGATGCACATAGATTTCTCCTCAGGAATATTTAACCAAAGACACTGACTTTGATGAAGGAGGGATCCCCAAGATCTCCACCAGAAGATGTCTGCTTTGGAGATATTCTAGAGATCCTCAGCCATAAAGATGGATGATCTTCTAACCCTCCTTCCTAGGAGGAGTCAGTGTTCTTAGAAGCCTTCTGGTCTGGCCCATCTATGTCTTGGATTGCCCCACTGGTAGATGACCTTATAGATCTGGTGTCTCTCTAGGCATGGAAGCAGCTGGATACCATGGAACTAATTCCCCATCACCCAGACAAATTTTTCGCTCCACCCAAAGACAGGCATTATTGGAGTAAGGGAGTTCCTGTGGATGCCATGGTTATGGTGGCAGCCACAAAAAGGAGCTAGCTAAACAAAGCTCTTCTGTTCATCCTCCTAATAGAGTCAAGGGCAATGGACACAATTGGAAAGCATGTTTACACCTCATTGACCTTCTACTTGGCACATTTTACCAGATTGCAAAAACACTTGATTAAGGGATTTTCTACATTTAGTCCTGAATCCATGTTGGAAGAGAAACTTAAGCAGTTTTCTTTGCAGCTGACCATCCTTTAATCAATTTCTAATGCATCCATGAGATTAACCCATCATGCTGCAGAAGGTTCCTCATTGGTGGTAGGTTCAGGCATAGCCATCAGGAGACATGATTGTGTGCACTTGTGTGATTTGTGTGGAGCCCTTTAAGTCTTCTTTCATCAATGTTCCCTTTGATGGCTCTTCTTTGGGCCCACAGTGAAAAGAAACACTCTCCTGTACTGCGCAAGATGGAAAGACCTTGTCTGCTATGGAAATCCGTTTTTCTACCCAGAAAGAAATCTTTTTCTTGGAATCAACATGGAGGTAGAAAGTTGTGGTTCTGAAAATGAAAGGACCTTTTCAGGACTCATGAGGGAAAACGCATATAATTTGATTTCTGTAGGAGTGTTAGACAATAATAAATCAGTTGCATTTACATATATAGCAATAATATACAGATTTTATTTACGTAAAAGTGGTGAAAAGCAGAATACAGTTATAAATATATATAAGATTTATTTACATTTACAGGATAAGGTAGGAGAGCTGGAAAGTTAGGGGCTGGTAATAATCTACAGATATGAGAAAGAAAAAAAGAAAGAGAGAGAGAGAGAAAGAGAGAGAGAGTTAGGGTGTTAATAAGAAAAGAGCCAAGAGGCATTTAGGTGTTGCTTTAGGTTATGGTTAAAGCTAGATGCACAGCTGTCCTGTTTTAATGAGGCAGTTTAGTGGATTTTATTTAGCAGAGTCTGGAGAAAGGAGGTATTGTAGGTCAAAGCCTTGAGGTATAGTAGCAGACAGTATCTGAGTTACTCAATTAGTGCTTCATTTCAGAGTGCCGTCCTAGGATCAGGGCAGGCATTTGTCTTCATCATGCAGCAAACATCATTCTAATCTTTGCACTTTGAGTACACTCAGTAAACATGGTAGGAGAAATGGATTTAATCACATTCCACAATAATTAAAGACCTTATAATTTTCTAGGAGTAGTTTGCTATGAGTAAAAACATACCACTCAGGTGGAACAAGCCTTAATCTGTTAGTTATCCTATATAGCACTAACTGAGTTTTGTAAAGGTTTAGCTAGAAGTATACTTTGTTCACATTAGTTACAAAGGTCAGAAATGTAATGTTCAACATCTTACTTAAGGACATGAAAAGGTGAAGACTTAAATGATTAATAAGCCATCTGCATGTAGGTTGTATCACAGATAGCTAAGGACACAGCCCTGGGGAAATTTAAGCTATTCAGAATGAGAGAAGGAAGGGCAGTCCATACTCTGGCAATGAACAGTCAGATCTCAAGATAACTTCTGAATTTTATTTGAAGAACATAATAGATGCTTCAACAGAATGAAAATCCCTCTGACTAAAATAATTAATAAAGATCAAACTGGTTTTATATATAATAGACATACTCAGGATAATATCAAAAGGATACTAACACTAATTGATTATTTAAATAGAGGAAATCAACAAGTATTGATAATTGGTCTAGACATAGAAAAGGCTTTTGATTCCTTAAATTAGGACTGTTTAGTTAAAGTTTTGCATATAGTTGACTTCCCTCTCTCCTTTATTACACTTATAAAGAAAGTTTATGAGAATAATTTACCTCCAAGGCAATTTAGATCACTAGAGGTACTAGACAAGGATGTCCCATGTCACCTGTTTTGTTTGCATTGACCATAGAAATTCTTGCAATCTTGATATGCAATAATTCAAAGATAAGAGGTATAGATGTATATAGTGAATATAGTTCCAAAATAATGTTTGCTGATGATATGGTTCTCGCTCTGCCCAACTCTAAAGAAATATTAGACGAAATAGACTTGTTAATAGGAAACTTCCAAAAACTCTCAGGCCTCTACTTTTACAAATCAAAATCAAAGTTCTTGTTGTTAAATAAAAAAGAGGAGGTACAGGTATCTGTAAACCATATTATTGGTAATCAAGTTCCAGCTTTAGACTATTTGGGGTTAGTATTGTGTAAGAATATGGTAGAGATACTAAACACCAATTACACAAACATCATAGAATTAATCAAAACATTGGTGAATAAATGGAATAATATGCTTATGACATCTGAAGACAGATTACAACTGATAAAAATGGTCTTACTACCTAAAGTATTGTATATAACACAGTCTCTTATATTACAACCAGAAAAAAAAGATTCCTTAAAGAAATTACAGCAGTTTTCTTAACATTTTTATAGTACCCCCCAAAAAATAGAGTGGAATATCACCATCATATTAGACAATGGGAACAAGGGAGGCTAACATTTCCAGATCTTGAAACATACATAAGGGCTTCCATACTCAAAATGGTGATAGAATGGGTACATCCTAGATACTCTTCTAATTGGAAACAGTTACATTCTATCATACTAAAGAACGAGAATGATTTATCAAAAAATCTTACAGTCACAGATAAAGATAATAGAATATGGTACTATTTGAGTATAAACTTACAATATAACATAACAAAACCAACCAAATTAAATCTAATAAGATTGTTGTCATCTTTAGGAAATGTATTAATATAGCAATAACCCACGCCTGGGTGTGGGTAATGCTGGATTTACCCACGGTTGGCGTGTTTAACCAAACAAAGCCAACCGTGGGTAAATACAGCATTACCCACACCCAGAAGTGGGTTATTGCTATTATACCATGACATTATTTAAGAAAAGAAACTATTACTTTTCTTAAATAATGGCATAGTATAATGCCTGTTTACTGCCCTTCCGCAGATGTCTGGCATCCGCGGCAGTTCTGATGTACTGCGCAGTACATCAGAGCTGTGGGCAAAAGCAACGGAGAAAGCAAGATCTCCGTTGCTTTTTTTTTTACTGTTTTCGCTATGTTAAATGGGTTTAACATAGCGAGACAGTTTTAAAATAAGCAACGGAGATGTCCGTTGCTTATTTTAAAACTGTCTCACTATGTTAAACCCATTTAACATAGCGAAACAGTAAAAAAAGCAACGGAGATCTTGCTTTCTCCATTGCTTTTTTTTTAAAACCTGTCTCGCTATGTTAAATGGGTTTAGCATAGCAAGACAGCTTTAAAATAAGTAACGGAGATCTCCGTTGCTTATTTTAAAGCTATCTCGCTATGTTAAACCCATTTAACATAGCGAGACAGTGCTTTAAAAGTAGAGTTATACTAATGGAAAAAAATCCGGGCGACCGGACCTTTTTCCATTAGTATAACTCGATTTACAATGTGCATGCAGGCCAATCAGCATGCATGTTTTGGGGGGGTCATGGTATAATATGAATATGGATATAAAAGTTTGGTTTGCATTGCTAACTCCATTTAGTATTACAAGGAATTTCCCTGACAAAGTACATAGAGAGATTTTTATTTCATGGGGGAATAGGAACTTAATATGTTGGTTTCATTGTATAAAAAACAACAGATCTTGGAAATACAACATTTAATGTTAGTCTATGCATTAACTTCAAATGATTGGTTAATATTGCAGAGTGTTTTAACATACTCTAAGAATCTATGTAGAATAGTTCATCCTTTAAAAGTACCCCAAGATTCATAATTTGGCTGTTTGAAATCATTTATAATAATACTCATACAAAAAAATGAGTTATCATACTTATATAATGTATTAATTGCTTACAAAACAGCTCTTAAAGTATCTTATTGGCAATATTTAACTAAAGGTATACAAACTCCTTTATCACTAGAAGATAAGACAAATATCTTACTGTCAGTTAAACTAGCATCCAATTTACAATACTGGAAAATATTTCAATGGAAATATCTACATAGACCCTTTTTAACACCTGAGAAAATTTCATAGATAAACTCTTCCAGTAATAATTTATGTTGGAGATGCCAATCATTAGTTAATGCAGACTGGTCCCATGTTTTTTTTATGATTGTACCAGTATTAAAACATACTAGAATGAGATTAACAGTTTCCTACAAGAAATATATATAGATAAATTTGGTTTGCCTAAATCTTTAATCTTATTAAATGTAATTAATGACTCTCACTTGAAAAAGAGGGACTTGTATTTAATATGGAGCATACTAGCAATAGCTAGAAAATGTATAACCAGAAGATGGAAATCCAGCACAGTGCCTACCATGGAGGAATTTATATGTCTACTGAAGAAGTCTGTATTGATGGAGATCGAAACTAAAGAATTAAGAATCCATCCCAAGCCATTAGTTAATAACCCATGGATAAAAGTTTTGAGATTGATTGACACCAGGCAATTGGACTCAGACTCTTCCTAATAATTTAAATACAATGTATTAAGATCACTATCTTTACATAGACCTGTTGTTATCTTAATCTATTTGTCAGGCTAATTGTAAATATTGTATGTAGTTAAGTATTTTATTTAATGCAAACAATCATTATTATGTTATATCGTCAAAATAAAAAAAATATTTTAGTAAAAAAAAAAAAAAAAAAAAAAAAAAAAGAACTTAATAGATGCTAAGGCATTCCATTGCTGTAAGGAGAGAACATAAGACAGAGTTAAAGGCATGGATAAAGTCAATTAAAACCATGCCAGTCAGGTAGCCAGTCTATTTTCCTATGGACTTTATATGTCAAAAATTCTGGACATGTACGTGAAAGCAAAATGCATATAATTTCAGATGCCACCCCAGTCATTCCAGTGTCCCATTACTTGGCTATTTCTCCAGTTCTCTCCAGTTGCCATAATCACTGTTCAAAACTCCCAATGAGCATACTGTTTTCTACTTTACTTCTACAAAGATTACAGATATTTGGATTTAATCTAAAACTTTTATTTCAAATTTTATAACACAAAAACTGATAGACATTTGATAAATAAAGTAATACAATCTCACAATGAAAACAGACTTAGCATAACTCTACTATAATGTCATTCATAACAAACTCTCCACACCTGAAGATCCTACTTCTATTTTCTCTCATACCTATTCTATCTATACCTTATCTACTTACATTTTATGAACATCTTAACTGCCTAAACTTTTATTATCCCACAAAGCAAACCTCCACTTCACCATTAGCCATCTCTCAAAGCCATACAAACACACCCTGCACAACAACCTACCTATCAGCAAAATATCATAGACTGACTCACATCAAATACTATAGCCCAAAAGCTAGGAAATTCGAGAACCTAACATGTAAAGTTCTAAAACTTTCACTTAGAATACAATTCCACTCCTTAATAGATAGAGATATACATCCCAATCCGACCCAAATTATATCAAGATCACAGAGCCCAATACCCCAACCCCCATTAACACTCAATTCCTTACCAAGCCCCCCAACTCACTCTTGATAGCCCATCTTAACATCAGGAGCATAAATAATAAGGTTGCCCACCTACATGCTCTCATGGATGTACATTCATTTGATATCCTATGTCTCACTGAAACATGGCTCAAATCAGCAACACAAGACAATGAAGTTATTCCACCCAGCTACAATATATTGAGACTAGCCTGTAAAGCTAAGAAGGGTGGGGGAGTAGCTATCCTATACAAATCTGGATTACAGGTGACCTCTGTAGACTCTAAACCACCTCTAACTAGTAATGCTGAAACCCTTATTTCCAAGATTCACCTCAATAAATGTAAATCCATCTATATTATCTGTGTTTATCTTCCCCCAGGCAATAAATCTAACACCCTAGAAGATACCCTTAGCTGGCTCTCCACCAACTATCTCCAAGAAACGATAATACTTGGTGACTTTAATATCAACTGGAAAAGCTGTACTACTGAACAGCCTAGTACTCATTTTACCCTACATGGTTTTAATCAAACAAGCACCTTAGACGGGATTCTAATAAATAGCCATCACCAAACGTACAAAGTAGGGACCCTCCCCGAAGATATAAATGACCATGCACTCACCTTCATAATCAGATATAAGAGTGACATTCCTAGCCCAATCACCTATAGGACAATAAGGAGCAACAAAAGTTTTAACCCCGACATCTTCCAAAATGAACTTAAGGCATGTGATTGGTCAGCCCTCAAACACCTACCTCTGGAGGAAACAGTAAAATACTTTAATACTAAATTCTTAGGTCTTCTAGACTACCATGTGCCAATACGGACATTAGAACTAGGATTAAACCTGCCCCCTGGCTCTCAAAAGCAACCAAACAAAAATGCTCCTTAGAAATGAAGTCTGGGACAAGTGGCTTACTACTAAATCCCTGAGGATTACTTAAAATTTAGACAGCTAGGAAACGATACAAAAAGAGCCATTCTGTCAGATAAAAGAAACCTTTACATTCAACTCCAACAAACCCATCAAAACAAACCACAAACGTTCTGGGCAGGGATTAAATAAACTTTTACACCCAGGTCGTTCTCACACTTGCCCCATTAGGCTCTGACCATGATAGTCCCAAGCAAATTGCCACTACCTTTAACACATTCTTTACTGAGACCATTCAATCTTTTGCCAATCAACTAACTCCTGACAGCTCATCTCTGACTACCTCTACTGTTAGCTTACCTCCCTCATTTCAGCTTAAACCTGTCCCTACATCCCTTGTCTGTACCCTTATTCAGAAACTCAAACCAACCACCCCCGTAGCTGATCTACTACCTGCAGAATATCTGCAAAAAACTGCAAAATCCATAGCCTACCCCATCTCCATCCTAATTAACAGAACTATCACTGAGGGAACTATCCCATCTATTTGGAAGATCTCACATATTATCCTCCTGCATAATGGTACTATTTTGTTGAAACCTGGCAGTTTATATAGGAAGTTACATTACAATCTTCCGATATTTTAATGCAGGTGTTATACAGCGTTTTTTCATGTAGGGCTATTATAGGAATGTTTATTCAAATTAAACTAGTTTATAGGGCAAATTTCATTATGTCTTTTGATTTGAAATAGTTATTATATGTATTTTTGTAAAAGTATTTGAGTTTTATATATATATTTTTAATTAATTAATTAGAGGAAGTGATGTCAGTATTAATTAAAGTATAAAAGAGCATCATTCCTTAATTATATATGGCCTGATGAAGCCTATGGGTGAAAGCGCTAGCCGTATGTTTGTATTATAATAAATACACGTTTTTATATACTGATCGTGTACATCTTTGTGTTAATTGGAATACACCCTGTTGGATACTTATGGTCGGTGAAGTGAATACTGCCGGATTGGAGCGAAGTTTGACTGGATTAATTCTGCTCGTTTGATTTAGGTAATACGAACAGAGGTTATAACGGAGAACCATATAGAAGTACTTTATTATGAAATCAGCGTTTTTTGAATTTGGCGCGCTTTAGCTGCCGTTTTCTGCCATAAGTTTCTATTATAATTTATATTGACTTACTGACCTTTAAGCAGCCGATATTCAATATTTTACATTATATACTCAAAAAACTATCACTAGATGCACTGGCTATACAATGGTTTCAATCCTACTTAAACAATAGGCAACAGGCTGTTCTGTGGGAAAACAACTTATCTACTCATCTCCCCATTGCGCTCGGTGTCCCCCAAGGCTTTATATTAGGACCTCTCCTATTTTCTATTTTTATCAATGACCTACATTCTGTAATACCTCAAGCTACCTGTATACAATACACAGATGATTCCACATTAATATGCTCACCCACCTCTCCATCAGACCTTCAGACCCTCACCCAAAATGTGTTTAACACAGTCAAGAAATGGCTTCTACACCATTGCCTCATTTTGAACCCCCAAAAAACAAAACTCTTACTATTCACTCCCACCCGTAGGGCCTTCCCACATAACTTTACTGTTACATCAAACAACGGTACTATCATATCTCCTGATTCAACTACAAAACTACTAGGGGTAATAATTGATAATAACCTTAACTTTGATACTCACATTAACAGTACTATAAAAACAGTCAACAAAAAACTAGGCTCCCACTACAGAATCAAACTCTTTCTGACCCCATTAGCAAGGGCTACTATTGCCCACACCCACTTAATCTCTATTCTCCTCTACACCTCCCCTATATATATACTAACCTGTCTAAAAACAACTTGATCAAGCTGGCTATCTCCTACAATAATATTGCCAAATTTGTAACAGGTTCCACATTCAGAACCCATCACTGTATTAATTTTGAACAACTAGGATGGCTAGAGTTGTCAAATTTACTACTATTTAACCAATTAACAGTTTCCCAGAAGATCCTGTATAAGCCTACTAATACGCCAATTCTTACCAGCCTTATTATCCCCTACAATAACCTTAAGACCCTACGCTCATCTAATAAAATATTAGTACAAATAGGTAAAACCAACAATATGGCTGGTGACTCTTTGTTCTCTAATACCGTGGGCAAAACCTGGAACTCAGTCCCCACTGACCTGACCTCCCTTTCCTCAACAACACTATTTAAAAACAAACTGAAACTCTACCTTAAATCCCATTGGTTATGTCCTTGTGCGAACTCAAATTACTTACCCCATTTATTGCAAGTCACCTGTCAATTCATCTGTATATGCTAGTTGCTTTCTGATAACCATAAAGAAAATGTGCTTTTATATATTAATCAAATGTCTTTATCAATATCTTTCTATAACTAACCAAATATGATAAGTAATACGGTTCTGTAAGCAGAAATGTATTGAAGTGAAAACTGCTTATATATTTAATGTACCCACATCTGTAGAAACTGTCATGTAAAGAATTGCTTAAATATGTATTGTACCTGCATCTGTAAAAACTGTCATTTTATATAAATTTTCCTGTGTTTTCGTGGAGCTTTTCTCCCCGGGCCTCTGCTGAAAATGGACATATATCCAGCTGGACTAGCCCGGTCAACAAATGTAAAATAAAAAAATAAATTAAATTAAAACTTCTCTGCCTTTGAAATTCACATTCACTGAAACAGCATTGAAACTCACATTCAAAGAAAATGCATCTGGCCAATGGCGGATAAAGTTCACCTTAAGACTATTTTCAAAACATAGGCCCCTTGCACACATTTTAGGACCATGTATACATGCATGTGTTATTTGATTCACCTTCCTGATTGTAACAAATTAAATTCCTTGTATAATACAGCACCACTTGTTACAGCATGTTTTAAATTTATAGTTTTGAAAATTTTTCCAGTTGTTGTTGTGTTTTTCGGCTTTTCCTGGTTAGGGGTTGCCACAGCAGAACTCCGGTCCGCTAATGATTGGCAGTAGATCTTTACGTGCCGAGTTGCCAGCTCTGATGCACAACCTTCAACTAAGTATGCCCATTCACACGTCTCCACACAGAAGATGCTCTAGCTGAGAATCAAACAGGACAATGGCATACTGTGAGGCGACAACGCTACCGCAGCACCACCACTGCAGTATTTTTCCAGTAAGCAATGAAAAAAAATATATGAACCAATAATGACAAAACTGCCCAATTCAGAACATTTCAACCATAAAAGGCCACTCAAACTTCTGTCATTACAATCCACCAATATCAGTCAATATGCATAATCTCTACAGAAGTAAAAGTCATCTGAATAATTCCACATTAAAGAGATCTGTAACTAATGAAAATGTTGCTGCTAGCAAACAACTTTATATTTCTGTGTTTCATCTACAAATTCAGAGCTTGATGGTAATATTGCAATAGAGAATGGATGACACTCTGAAAATAGGTTCCTAGTTAATAGACATCTCATCCAAAGAAGGACATACTCAAGACTGCAGCACCCCACCCCCTTAACATACAACACAGTGTCAGCCATCCATCTACATACTGTGGGAGTAGAACCCAGAGCCTTCTGCATTAGAACACACATACGCTACATGTTGTACTAACACTGCTTTAAACATTCTCTACCAGAATAGTGATACCATTTACTAAACAAAAACAGTTGCACATTGTAAACAGACTTAGCATGAGCAACAGTAAACTTCTCTTCCCTTGAAGTTCACAGTTCATTGGAAATGTACTTGAAACTAAATTATTTGAAACTCTGTTCCTAGAAAAATGCAGCTTCTTAGTTGGGGTAGAAGATTTAGGCTCTTGTTTCCTGTAGCTAAGGTACAGGGCTTGAACCTCAACAAGTTACTAACTGCCTGCTAACCCTAACTAGGGCATTTCACTCTCACACACACCTCAACCTCTTAGTGCAAGAAATCTGGGCAAAGCCTAAAATAAATAGACACTGACTATAAATGTTGCTCTCATGATCTTTGAAAATTGCTAGAATAACCAGATTTGTGTTACTATGTATTTTTCTAAAGGATGTGAAGTCTAAAACTCAAATGTCTGTCATAATTTAGGAACTTCAATCCTTTTTATGAGGAACAGACAAAAATATAGGGCACAAATCTGGATATTCTGCAAGTGCTACCTACTTCTTACACACACACACACACACACACACACACACACACACACACACACACACACACACACACACACACACACACCTCTCCCTCTTACACACACACACACACACACACACACACACACACACACACACACACACACACACACACACACACACACACACACCTCTCCCTCTTACACACACACACACACACACACACACACACACACATACACACACACACACACACACACACACACACACACACACACACACACACACACACACACACACACACACACACACACACACACACACACACACACACACACACGCACACATGCACACACACACACACACACACACACACACACACACACACACACACACACACACGCACACACACACCATACCTTTCGACCTCTTAGCGCAAGTAATCTGGACAAAGCCTGTCGTAAATGGGGGGCAAAGGCCCAAAACTAGGGAAAATATGCATAGGGATATTTGATATATATAAGACACTTTCACACATTCCCAAGGTCAGTTTGGCTCAACGCTTATCAGCACAATTCATCCACACCTACCCAAGGTCTGTTTATGTGAATCTTTTGACATACACACTCACCTATTACTGAGCTTCATGGGAATAAGGAGAGCTCAACCTAATTTACATACAAAATGCATATGTAAGCCTGATTTTGCATTGGCAAGTTTAATACTGCCATATTTAGATGTGATCAGTTGAGTTAGGTGGCAAGTGTTTTGGGAAAGGGTCATTTATTTCAAGTAAGATAAAAATAACAGTATAGTTATAAATTATTGGCAAACAGTACATATTCAATTTGTAAGCTAATTAGTACCAGGAGATATACAGCTGATTCATGTTAATGTTAATGTTAATTACAAGAGTGTCATGCATAAATGGTAATTCATGACAGTACTATTGGGAATGTATGAGGAGGAACTACTGATGACAATGTGAATGACAAATGTCTGCAGTATTTTCTTGCATTTCTCAGTTATGCTGTACAGGATATTAGTACACAATTTTAATTAAGTGCAGTATGATTAAGTGCAGTATTGTGGTGACAGGATAAATATTGCTGTACATAAGACAGGATTTATGGCTGTCACTCATGAATGAAAAATCATGGCAGTATAAATACAAAAAATGGAAGGGGAAGGATTTCAGCTGTTACCAACAGCATATGATGGCAGTGTAATCATAAGTGTTTGTAATAGTGTTTTTAATTTGTGTATGATGCTATACAGGTTAATACTATACAATTTTAATGGTGTGGAATTTGATTTGCAGTGTGTATGAATATGGGTGTTGTGTCAGGATAAATGCTGCCATTCTGAAATCTTTGACATAATTGTGATGAATGCAGGTATGCTTTCATTGCCATGTTTCTTGCCTTATGAATGGATTTCATTTTCCTGAATCAAGCTTCAGTACATTATTTTTGTTTGTTGTTTTAGATGAATGCATGATGCAGCAGCAGGGATCCAGGCATAGAAAAGATAATTTCAGCCATGAGCAGAACATCATTCTCATGGCAGCCCTTAGGACATGTGGCAAATACCTTTTCGAAATGAGAGGTCTCATTCTGAAAGTACAAAGGCCTGGAACCAAGAGGTTATGCATTTAAATGCTGTTAGTGAAAGAAACTGCACATTGATACAGTGTAAGAAGAGGGCCAGTGGTATGGTAGGATGTGCCAGAGCAAATGAAGGGCAGAATGCAATTGCCCATAGCAGTACTGGGAGGGACCTCATACACTTATTTCTTTAACACCTGGTGAAGAGCACCTCCTCTCTGTTCAGAGGGATAACGAGGAAACAACTGAGGATGACACAGACATAATCAGAAGTGATGTGGACTCTAGCAATTACCCACATAAGCAGCACCCACAGACATCTGTTCAGGAAGGTTAGTTTGACCTCAGTAACATATTTACATAAAGAAACTGTTCAAGTTAAATAATTACATGTAACACATGATATTTATTACTAACAAGTGAACCTTCCACTTCTGCACATAATGACATTGAAGAGAATGTATATTGTAAGTGTCCTCAACATATCATTATGCAGTATGCAGTAGCATAATCCAATATATGAGTAGTAATGTAATCAATTAATTCTTTACAGGGTCAGCAGTATAAACAAGCAGTTCCACTATGCCAGTACATTTGGAAGACAGCAGCAGCAGAATGGCTGATGATAACATAGTTATATTTATGAGACTGTAACCCTGAAAGTAGCATACAGTCACCAGTTTTAGTGGCAGGATCACACACCCTACAACATGTAAATAACTCTGCAGGAAGTGACACTGGATCAACAAAGTCAAGTACATAGAGTCATTATGCTACAGGTTGTACAGGGAGAAAAACCCCATGTACCTCAACTCCAGTGTCTCAAGAACCCTGGGAACACCTTCTGGATGAGAACACAAACTCTGAGGTAACAGTGTCCACTATGACACCTTTACAAATGTGCAGTGACATTGGTAAGGCTCAGTGCACTGCCACAGACAGTGGGCTACAAATGGTCAGAGTACTGCAGGGTATATACAAGGATTTCCTACACTATATGGAAATGGTGGAGAGTAAAGATAGTCCCATGATCACATTGATCTACAGGATAGTGGCATATACAGCAATCATCTTTGCCTTAATGGGTACAATAAATAGGATCTACCAGAGTCAAACAGAAGTCAGTGCTGGACAGAGAGGAGGACAGTGTACTGTCCAGACATGTAAGGGCATAGCGTGTCACAGAAGTGCTTCTCAAGAAAGTAGTATGAATAGCTGGGGGACCAAATGCAACACAATTTATACAGGCCACTTCAGTGTTCATTTACACATAAATCTTGGTCACGCGACACTGTGAGATTCATGTCTGTAGGATCACCTGCATCCAGTAGGTCATGTCATCACAACAAGTCAGTATTAAACTCACATGACAGCCCCTTCTTGAGATCATATGCACCTTCACCTACCCTATCATCAAGGAGACATATATGACACACTTGACCTTGATGTACTCTGACTCAGGCTAGACATTTCAGGTACTTAAAATATGAAATGTTTCACTCCTCTACCATGCCTTTGAGCACTGTGATGTCACTGTTTAACGACAAAGGTAAAGTAGACAAAAAATATATGTCTATATGTGTGTGTGTATGTATGTATGTGTATATGTATAGCTATATATATATATATATATATATATATATATATATATATATATATATATATATATATATATATATAAAACTGTAGAATATGGGAAGTGAATGAATATGTTTGGGTACAATGTAACCCAGTATTAAGAAGCTTTCCATGCGTATGTATTTCATTTGATTAATGGTAATGTTTACAATAAAAGAAAATAGTCTGGAAATAAATGTGAAGGGCATAACTTGTGAATTGCAATGTTTAACAGCATTAAGGGCCCATTTATTATCAAGAGTTATAACTGAGTAATGGTTAAAGCTAACAATCACACAGAAGATAAATATAATGCACACTATTAAGATGATAACACACACCTGAAAAAATAGATTACACGCGTATCCTGCCATCAGCACTAGCACTATCACTTCACGTTCAGCACTACAAAAATGATGATTGCTGTTTTTGAGGACACAAGCTGGTTTGAGTGACGTAATTTATTAATCTAATGTGCAGTACCTTAAAAGAGAGCAGTAAATCATTTAGAATATATCATAGATAAAACTGGAAAAACATTGCATAATAAAAAAGTGATACAGTTCCCATTCTTGTACAAATTATGAACTCATAGTAAATACAAGTTTAGAGATTTTAATACATACAATTTTGCAAAATTCAATTTACTAACTACTCAAATAACACTTTTTAATAAAATACCATTTCTGCAGGTTCATTATATGTATACTTTACTAGAGTCTGTAAGCAAAATATATTCACCAAACCAGTAAAAAATGTAAATATTCCTAACACGATTCCATTTAAAATCACTAAAAAGGTCTCAGTGAAGTCAGGCATAACTTTTATAAACAGCAATATGATTAACTGTACTGTAAAAAAAGTTAACGATACAAGTGAATGTCTGTTGAATGGTGACACCAGACCATGCACCAAACAGCATAGCCCACACATAGCACTGCATGCATTAGTTATACTCTATGTTTTTTATAAGGAAGGAAACACTAACCTGAATGCTATGGTCCATAGTTTTAGAGTAGATGCTTCCTCTTTACCTGCACAGCCATATACCATGTATGAGTTTGCTGCATGAGGTCACTTATATTTTGCTGCTGGTTGGCCATCACTAATCATGCTAGGACCTGTACTGGGAGTTGCAGTGATATCATGGGTTACTTCACCACCAGTGTGGTGCATGATTACATTATGCAGAATGCAGCATATGGTAAACATATTGCATATAGTAGCTGGGTCATGCAGAGCATCCCCCAGACCCATCTAGGCAATGGAAACAGGCTTTTAATAGGTCAAAATCTATTTCAATAAAAATACATGTCTGGGATAGAGCATATTAAACTTTTCTCCCAAAGTTCCTGTTGGATTTTTTCACAGGAGTCATAAGCCGTGGCTTTAGTGGATAGCTTGCATCACATTAAAAACAGAAAAATAAAAATAAAAAGGGTCGAAGATGCAACAAAGTAAGTGTTGTTTAGTATTAAGCAACACATTTTACAAAGAATAACTAATTAAATGATTAAAATTAAAATTAAAATGTTTATTTATCAACAAGTGACCATGAGACATTCTACCGTGCAGAAAGAGATGGTAGAGTGAGATAGTGTGCCAGATATGGGAAATGTGGGCACTGACAGGATGATACTTTGGGATTTTGGTAATGCACTCCCATGTATCAGACATTACCATGCAGTTGATGAATTGGTAGCCTTTCCTGTTCCAGTACTGCTCCTCCTGTGGATATGATGGGGCTCTAATTATAACATCGGTGCAATGTATTGCACCAAGCACCTCATGGGGACACGACATCCAATAAAAGGCACACATAGTCAGGGTCAATTCTAAGGTGACATTGGGAAATAGATGTACTGATTCACACTTGCCAAGAGTATATCTATAAAATCCTGAAATATCCTCAAGGCAGAAGCCTGAGAAATGCCAAACATGTCCCCAGTCTGTCTCTAAAAGGTTCCTGTGTTCAGTATAGTTAGGGCTATACACGGTTTACTATCCACAGCTATAGGAAGGCCGCATAGCTCCCCAGTTCCCATCTATGGGTTATACATGTTCACAAAAACCTTTACAGTATCCCTGTCCACTCTAAACCTATCAAGGATTCCTTATTATGAAAATTCTAATGTGTAATTTTCTGTCTATATCTTTGCCTTCTTGGCCAGTTTTGGCTCAACCAAAATAAGCATCTTCCAACAAGAAATAACAAAATTAGCAACAAGAGAGGGCATCTTCACCAATTGCAAAGTAGATAGAAAAGGTATAATTCCACCTTTTAAAACCTATCTGTGGACAGTGCAGAAACACATCAAAATATGAGTATGGATCACAAATAGGCAGACAGAGAACTTATTTCCATAGCAACTATTACATCATTTCTCATTACCATCTCATTATTCCTTCATTTGAATATATTTATTCAAGCCCATTGCACATAAGCATAAATGATCTCTATGAATCATGGTAGAGTTGTGCTTATGCACAAATAGCTGTGATTGCCTTAACACATTCTTCAGAATAATGCAGTTTATTTACTTTCTTCTCTGAAGATTGTTTAGTGAGAGCACTAACTCACTTTGTTGGCAAGTGGTGTTTTTTCCTTGTTTTAGATATTCAGTGATATGAAGTCACTGGTCCATCATCCAGTAACTCAACACAGGTGAAGAGCATCTCGCAAAACCCCAGTATTTCCCATCATTTATTGAATGTCCATGTTAACCTTGAGAAAAGAATAATAGAATAATAAGAGTGACTTTCAACTCTATCTATACATATTGTCTAATCTTTACATTAAGGATAATGATTTAAACCACACCTAATCACCATTCCATTTATTTATTTAAAAGATACAGTACTGATATCAGTAACATGGTTACTATAAAGCCTGCTGGGCAATGTGCAATTAATATTTTAACAGGCAGCTACAAATATATAGGAGGCACAGTTCACAAAAAAGTGAAAAGTATCACTATATCTGGAGTTAACATGAGCTGAAGGGAGCATAAAAGAAAAATAATGCAACTGCTGTATTGTAGAAAGAAAAGAAAGAAAATTAAGTATAGGTAAACCAATGTTTTTAATTGAGCAAATGTACAGAAAAAATAATTTATAGCACATTGCCTCACCTCTGCATTGTTAAGGAAAAACAAGATATGTATGGGGATTCAATAAACTTTGTGTAGGCTTTGCTCAAAGCCTACATGGAGTTTATGTGTTTGTGTGGTGAGCAGCAGCACTAATTACATATTTATGCCACGCACTGCATTTAAACATAAATGAATGCAGTTTCGTTGCTGGCCAGGAAACCATATAAAGCAGTATAGATAGTGAACATGTTTACAATAGAGAAAACTGGATTAGTGTGACTGCGTGGAATACCACGGTGATTACCAGGGTTTAACATATAGTAATGTATATGGTCCAAACGCAGTACAGGACAGTGTATACAGTGAAGAGTGTTGGGAAATCTGATTCCATACAAAAGTTGTGTAAATGACTTGTAAAGTAGATGGACTGCCATTTAAAATAAACAGTCAAGGGAAGTGCAGATACTGAATAGGGACACACAGATGAAATGTTGGAATGAACACAGGGAAAAAAGACAGGTGAAACATCCTAATGTACAGCAGATGAGGGCATGCCAATTAAAGACATTTGTTGCAGGAATACTAATCACATTTCAGTATGGTACAGTACAGACTGCACAGTGAAAATGTATATTATGTGACTGTCACACAAGGTGACATAACAATGGAGAAGATGTCTTTGTGAGATAAGCATCCTGACATGAACAATGCAGTGGACATCTATCAGGGATGTTATATACAGTTGGGGTTGGGTGAATATTGTGAAGCTGTGCATACTGATTTACCTGAATATGAGTGTAATGTCAGCAGAGGTCTCTGACAAGTGGGACACAGTTACAGACTCATGGACAACAGTAAAAAAAGCACACACAATCATGGACAATATCAGAATAATACCATATCCCATTTCTCTGACACAACATATGTAATTCTGAGAGATAAAAGATGGTTATGCACAAACACACTTGTACAACTATTATGACATGTCACCAATCTATGAGGGTGATGAAGCACACCATGTTGATAATGTAACATCTGCTGGAGGTGTTATAAGGGACACACCTACACCTTTATGTGAAATTAGGATCAATGCAGGTTAGTTGACTGGTGTGCATGGCAGATGTATATGGCTCAATCCAGACTGTCACGAATGTAACACATGCCATTGATGTGGTCAAACAGCTATGTATGTACTGTGTGCATCACCAGAACAGGTATTACACATGCATCTGATGTAACATCTTGATGGTGTTCTGCACCATCAGACAGTAATGTGGCAAAGGCTTCAGTTGCACATCACTGGAAGATGTGTAGGGAGGTACATGAAGATGTGTAGGGAGGTACATAAAGAAGGGTACTCTGCACTTAGTTATTGGTGTGATGAAGGCTGTGAACTATGGAGGTATTATGGCCTTTGATGTGGATATCCTTCACATACTCAGTACTTGTGTTACATACAAGGGAGTAGTCAGCACTGTGACCACATGCTGGTGGATGTTCCACATACCATCTACCCAAGGACACAGGTCAGATACCAGGTGGTCTGCTTATAGGGTGTGATGTCTACATTATCCTTGGGTTGCGTATTTGTTTTCATAACATAACAAATCCCCCCATGTTTTTGTTTCATCTCATGTTGTCATGGCTGTGGCAGCAATCTTTGGTGTGTTGATACTGTCTGTATTATACTAATATCACAGTTGGTGTCAATGATTGCCCACAATCAGTAGTCTTTCAGACAGCTGTTTGGACACAGGATGTGTATGTCATTCGTGATGTCTGTGACTTAAATAATGAACAGGAAAGGGCCTAGCAGACAGCCCTGATGTATGGATCCAATCACTGGGCCTGAGGTATAGGTCACTTCACACATTTCAACATATTTAGATGCCACTTATGTGAGCCACTGCTCTACCCACTTCATGGTATAGGAGTTTATGGCCACATCTGACAGTGTTGAGTGAATACCTGTGTGTGGATTTGTATAAAATGCCTTGGCCTCATCAAGTTCCAAAGGATGATAGCGTTGTCATCATGCATGCCCTCGATGACCTCTTTGAGGACATCTAACAGATGTAACAGACATGGATATAGCATTAAGAACTCACTTACTGTAGGTCTGTTGCACACAGCCAGGATATTACTAGTGTCCATTTAGAAAGGGTCTATGATGACATGCTGGTCTACCTCACAGATGAGGAGAGTCAGTATGTGTCTATACATGCATGCATCATGTGCTGTCCTGCCAGCTTAGATGGATGCATGTTGATGTACACCCTTCTATGGGAACATAGTCCATGTGGAGGGTCTGTTGAAGTGTGTATTCAAACATGTCATGAAAGTGTATGTACTGAGTCATGCTATAGGAGATCTGTGATGTTGTCACAGCTCATTGATTCCATGTAATAAACCTGGATGAAGGTAAGACAGTGCATACTGTTTATCTTGATGTGGACTATGGTTTTGATACAATCCCTCAGTTAGGTATCATTGAGAAACTCTCCCAGGTGGGGATTAACCCTTACATCAATAGATGGTTAACCAACTGGCTCACTGGCAGAACACATACTGTGAAAGTTGGTGAATCAACCTGTACCAGTAGAGCTGTCACTATTGGCATACCCTATGGTTCTGTGTTGGGCCCTTTACTGTTTGGAATCCATTTCTTGACAGTCCAGGCTAAAGTATATGGCCTTTGGCTTAGCAAGTTTGCTAACTCTTGCATATTGGTGGAATCACTGATGATGCCAAAGCCACATGGTCTACAAATAAATGCAAAAATCTGTCTTTATTTTGGTCTTCTGCAAAGTGGAATTTCCTGCTAATGTCAATACTGACAACACTCCCCTTATGCTGAAATGCAGTAGTGCAAGACCTGGGCACACATGTAGATAGCATTCTGAACTTTGACCACCAAGTGTGCACAGTGATATGAAAATGCTACGTTGTGCACCTCATAAGTCAGGTCATCGTATTTAGATCTGAGAATTATAGAACAGCACTATACTCAGACCTCATCAGAACACTAATTAACTATAATGCTCCCTTTTGTATGTCGCTGACCAGACACCTGCAGCAGCTGGAGAAAACACATGGGTTTCCTCACCAAGAAAATACAAGGTCTACAAACCATGCCATGATGTATGTGGATAATTTGAAAGCCCTATCACTGTAATCTACATGATATAGGATGAAGTGACTTGTGACTGGTCTCCAGGTTGGTCTCTGACCCTGCCCTGCTGGGAATACTGCACATCTACAAATCAGCTATGGCTGATAACATTAGTAGCGTCTGGTGAGGAGTAAATGGTATTAACAGTGTCTTACATGTTCTCTCTAATATCAAGAAATGGCACAAACACACACTTCAGTTCACTGCAGTAAGAACAGAACCCCTACCTGTCTAAGTACACTGACTTAGATAATTCTGTGCTTAAGGCAAGTGCTACTGCTCAAGTTGGACTTAGACAGTGTCAGACATCATTTTATAGCTGATGTCATCAGCAGTGTCTGGTGAGGAGAAAATGCTAATAGCAGGGCCCCACATGCTGGTGTGAAATGAACTTTGTAATCTCAGGCAAGGTCACAAACACACACCAGTTGACCACAGTGAAAACAAAACCCCTACCTCTCTAAGTGCATAGACTAGAGAAGTATATATTTAGGGTAAGCGCCACAGCTCATGTCTAACCTGGAGACTGTCAGGCAACATTTTATAGCTGATGACATAGGTTCATTGGTTCATAGGTTCATACTAGGCTATCTGATCTAGGGCATTTATAAGCCTAGCCAGAGTGTGTTTGGCTTTCGCAACCCATTTTAAATTAATTTTGCTATGCCCTTTTTCGAGGTTAGTATACTGTGCCTCTGTCTAACAGTGACACAGAAGTGATACCCGGGGTAAACCTATGATCTCCCATCCACTCATCAAGATTCCTCTTGAAGAGAGTCAATGAGGGACTCTGCCTAACCTGGACTGGGATTTTATTTCAGAGTGAAGGGAGCCTCTGTGTTATGAATCTGTCCCTCCAGCATGTCCTATTTATTTCAGTGCTGAGGTTCAAGTCTCTTGAGCGCGTAGCTCGATGGGATTTGGATTTTCTGAGGTGCAGCATGTCCATTAATTCCGGGATGGACATGGCTTTATACGTCAGGCACAGATCACCTCTGAGCAGGCGGTATGCCACTGAGTAGAGCTGGAGTTTCTTTAACCGGACAGCATATTGCATCTGTTTAAGCCCTTTGATCCTCTTGGTGAGGTACTTTTGGGGTCTTTCCAGTTGCTGCAGATGTCTGGTAAGGTACATCCCAAAAGGGGCATTGTACTCAATTATGGGCCTGATGAGGGATGAGTAAAGAGGCACGATGACCTCCCCTGATCTAGATGTGCATCCCTTCATGATTAGGTGGGCTATATAAAATGTTTTTCTAACCACTTTGGCCATGTGGTTGTCAAATGAGAGATTGCTATCAACTTGGGTCCCCAGGTCCCTAATTACTTCTTCTGTACTTAATGGATTACCACCTATGTGGTAATTTGTGGGCACTTTGTTTTTGCCAAAGGGGATGACTATACACTTTTTGGTGTTTAGCTTGAGGCCATGGCTCTGGCACCAGTTGTCTGTTTCTATGAGGCCCTTTTGGAGGATGCTTGTGTCGGCTGGAGAGTCGATTATGGTGCCCAGTTTGCAGTCATCTGTGAACTTGGTCAGCCACAGTCCTTCTGTGTTTGCCTGTACCTCCGAGAAATATATACCAAACAAGAGAGGTCCCAGGACTGAGCCTTGTGGGACGCCACTTATAACTGGTTTGGAGTCTGACATGGCTCCAGCAATTCTAACCATGTGGGTTCTGTCCTTCAGCCAGTTTGCAACCCATCTAGTGACATAGGGGTTTATATTTAAGCTGGTGAGCTTATCTATAATGCCCGAGTGGGGTATTGTACCGAAGGCTTTTGCGAGGTCCAGGTAGGCTGTGTGGACCATCTTCCCCTCGTCAATGGCCTTGGTGACTGATTCAAAGAAATCGACCAGGTTTAAGAGGCAGGATCTGCCCTTAACAAAGCTGAACTGGGTAGGATCCAGTGTCTGTAGGTCCCCAATATCTTTATTTATGAGGTCCATGATGATCCTTTCCATAGCTTTGCAGACCAAGCTAGTCAGGCTTATGGGGCAATAGTTTCCAGGATCCGTTGAGGCACCACCTTTGTGGAGAGGGACCACTGTTGCTGTACACCACTCTTTGGGTACATATCCTGTAGTAAGGCTGAGATTGAACAGTAGTTTTATGTTTGGGTTTAGCTCTTCTTGGAGTTCACGTAGGACGCAGCCCGGGACACCGTCTGGTCCCATTGATGCTGTGTTTTTTGCTTTGGAGAGGGCGGCTCTTACCTGAGCATCTGAGATGTCAGGGGGGCAGCACTCTGCTGGGATAGATATTCGCCCTTTTGGTGGGGAGGGGGGGAGTTTGCACTGAACCTTTCAGATAGGATGTTGGCAATGTCTGTAGGTTCGGTTTATTTTTTGTCATTTTGGACTAATTCTGAGCATATCTGGGAATTCCCACCCAGGTTCCTAACATAACTAAAGAAAGCCTTGTGATTATCCTTAGTGTCCTGTGCAATTTTTCTCTCGAAGCTGGCCTTAGGCGATTTTATGAGTGCCCGTAGTTTTTTGCTAATACTGATCAGAGATGCCTTCCCTTTTTGGGATTTTGCTCTATCATGTAGTAGCTTCCTCCTTCTATTGTATAGTTTGTTTATGGCTGGGGTCCACCAGACAGGACGCCTGCCTTTGGAGGATTGGGTCTTGGTTTTATTTGGGATTGCATGATCCATGCATTCCTGAAGGTGTTCATAGAATGCGTTTATAAAGGATTCTGCAGTCTGGGCTGTATTTTCCACAGGCCCGGGGGCTTTGAAGGATTCCACCTCGGTTTTGAGGAGTGTGAAATTTGCTTTAGAGAAGTTTTTCACTGTGGTTTTCTGGGCAGGGTGTGGGGTCAGGATGTGAATATCCAGTGAGATTAGTTTATGGTCTGATCTTACCAGTGAGGGATACACTTCTGGTCTGGAGCATAGAGTCCCCATGTTGGTGATGATCAGGTCCAGTATGTTTTCCCCTCTTGTGGGAGTGGTAACAAGTTGTTCCATAGCATTTGAGTTTATAAATTCTAGGAACCTTTGGGTCAGGGTGTTGGAGCTAGAGTAATGCTCCCAGTCTATGTTTGGGTAGTTGAAGTCGCCCAATATAATGGTGTTTGGAGAGACCTTCATATTTTTCAGTGTTCTCAGGAAGGCCGAGTGGGGGTTCCTGGGTTTGGGAGGGTGGTCTGTAGCAGGCTATAAACTGGAAGGCAGTTTTACCCCCTGTTAGTTGCACATGGATAGTCTGTGATGCTTCGTGCTGTGCCACCAACCTGGAGGTGTGGGTATCATTGACGAATATTGATACTCCCCCTTCTTTTGTGGTTCGGTCCAAGTTTTGGGGCAGAAAAGCATGGTATGAGGTATAACCTGGTAGTGCTGGGGTGCTCTTGGGAGCCTTGAACCAGGTTTCTGTTACTGCACAGATATCAATGTTCTCCATGCTAAGGAGAGTTTCGAGTGCATGCATCTTGAGGTTTAGACTTCTGGCATTGAGTAGCATTACTCTTAGTTTCTTATTCCTTGTGATACCTATGGAGGTGGGTTTGTCTTTTGAGCCTTGCCTAAAAAAGGCACTATGGGGGTAGCAAGAGCCTTTGCCAATATCCGAAAGCCCAGGGGTGACAGGTGCAAGCCGTCCCTAGTGTCACCAGTGTCTGGTGAGAAGAAAATGCTAATAGCAGTGTCCCACATGCTGGTGTGAAATGCGCTCTGTAATGTCAAGTAAGGGCACATACACACATACGTACCCCAGCTGAATGAAGTGAGAACAGAACCCCTACCTATCTAGGTAGACCAACTAGAGAATGCTGTATTTAATGCAAGTGCCACAGCTTAAGTCTGACTTTTACAAGGCTGCAGGACAACTTATGTTGGATGACACCAGCACTGGACTTTGGAGAGAAGATGTTGGGAGGCCTGCATGACATGGATGTGTAGTTTAGTGTAAGTGCCATAATACTGTCAATGCATGGAATTGGAGTGGTAGCTGTCAGATACATACTTATGCTAGATAGACACACACACACACCTCCCATTTGACTGCAGTGAGAACAGAACCCCTACCTATCTAAGCACATCAGCTAGAGAACACAGTACTTTATGCAAGCAAAACAGCTCGGGTCTGACTTTTACAAGGCTTCAGAACAACTTATGGTGGATGACATCAGCACTGGATGTTGGAGAGAAAATGTTGGGAGGCCTGAATAACGTGGATGTGTAGGCTTGTTCAAGTGTCAAAATACTGTCAATCCATGGAATTGTTGTGGTAACTGTTAGATAAGTACATGTTCTTCTGGCTAGATAAACACACACCTCCCAGTTGACTGCAGTGAGAATAAAACCCTTAACTATCTAAGTACACCAACTAGAGACACAGTACGTTATGTGAGCACCACAGCTGAAGTCTGACTTTTGCAAGGCTGCAGGACAAGTTATGGTGGTTGGCATCAGCACTGGATGTTGGAAAGAAGATGTTTGGAGGCCTGCATGAAATGGATGTATAGGCATGTTCAGCTGCCTATATAGTTCAACTTCTGCATGTTTCCAGATTGATGAGTGTGCAATGAGTAGTATGTGGTAGTTGTATTCCAATGTGCAGGTATAGTTTAAGAGACAGCTTTACAAACTATATGCAAACAGGTGTTCACATTACTACAAGTATTTGAAAATCACAATATGTAATGTCATTCTAAAGATGTGCATGGCATATCACACAGCATTTGTTATTAATTTATGTAGTGTAGTTGATATATTTGTGAACAAGTACTGAGAGCCCATGGTTGCAGTGCATGGGGGAGGTAACACATGGCTGCATTGTAAATATGTGACATATTCTTAGATAGGACCTTCATTTTTTTATGTTTCCACATATAGTTTCATGGCATGAAGACTAAACGGACAGTAAACAAAACTAATACATGCTATTATTTACTTTGTATAGCTCAACAGTGAGCAATGGATTTGAGAGATGGCTGACAAAGTGTTTACACATGCAGGATACACATTTCTACTGCTTTCCCTGTTTGCACATAGTTAAGCAGTACGCAAATGTGAGGGTCATTGCTAAAAATTATAACGGTTAGTACTCAGTGTGTGAAACATACCTACTGCTTAGCTGACTCTGTGGCAGCAGGTGTAAATACATTGACACATTTCTTTTTGAGCCCAGATGATACAGGGTTCAAATCCAGGTGTATGTAATACTTTTAAATAAATAGTGAAATTATTTTTTATACTACATTCACCATGTGTTAAAGTGTTTTGCCTTAGTGCAGTGTGTTTAAGTGGCATTGTGTGGAGGTAAACTGCACCAGTGAAGAGCAGTTAACCATTGCTTGGCATTGGTGTGTAATGCCAAAATCCACACAAACATAGAGACCAAAAAGTGAAGGGATTCATTGTTTTTTTGGTACTTATGTGTGTTGTATGTGATTCTATTTTTTTGACCAGATTATAGGTATTAAAATGAGGTAGATAGGTAAGTGGTGAAATGTGTAGCAATCAGAGAGAAGAACAAAAGGAAATAAATACAGGAATATGCAGAAGGGAGGTAGGAAAGAACCATAACTATCCATTTCTTTAACAGTGTAAACTGAAATTATGTACAGAATATTAACTGAATTTGGATTGTCATCTCCAAAAAGAGGGGTGACAACAACTCAATCATGTTGTTTAGTCAATTGGACCAAATCAGGTGTGTCAAGAAGACACGTGTGCAAAATGGAGAGCTATGTATGGGACAACATTTTTTGTGGGACAGGTGCCCATTTTTTTATTCGGTAAGAAAGGAATGTTGGGTAAGAGATGTTGGTATTTCTGGGTCAGGTAAGTTTTGTAGGTGAGGAAGCAAATGCAAACAAACAAGACAAACAAGACAAGACATAGGGATGGTGAGAGACACAATATTGGGGGGCACCATGATTGGGGTAAGGGAGGGGGACAACGCAAGTTCATGCCTGTCAAACATGGAGACAATAAGAATCTAGTTTTCACCCACAGGACTGTCATCACTCTCCCCTTACCCTGTTGGGTGTTGGAGTGCTTGACATCTTCTTCTGTTACAAACTATGATGGAGAGCAGCCTCTCTTTCCAGCATAGGTGTACACCACTGGTGCGATGCACAACTGTATGCACCAACCTTAGCATCTCCTGGTGGGTGCCAAAATCCCCACCTCTGCCACTACTCCCAGAGGGTACCACAGCACCAGCTGCCAGGGCAGTGCTACCTGAGGGTGCAGGTAGTGCAGGGGCAGCAGAGGCAGTGTTGCCAGGTTGGGTCCCAGATGTGCTGGACATTTGTCCTGGAGACGGTAGAGCAGTGGCAGATTGACCCACTGGGGCTAGCTTACCTTGTTGTGCTCTGAAGCATTTAGTGATTTGTTACAGATGGATGAGATGGAGACATTTTTTTGACACATAATACAAAATAAAAAAGGGATAAAGGTTGCACTGAGATAAAAAAAGAGAAAATTGGTTTCATCATATGTGTCATTCAATGCACTCTTACAATTATACAACTGTTTAATCTGAACTATTATATTTAATTTATGCCCTATCAACAACAGTCTATAATTATGGATTGCTCAAAGTAATCCTTACAATGTGTATATATTGCACATATGCTTTGTCCAAGTTTACTGATTACAGTTAACATCAGGGCATTCTTGCCACTTGGATAGAGTTTAATTTATGTAATATTATGAAGGAAATGCAGTATTGTATAGTTGCTACTCATGGCATTTCAACCCACATCCTCTGACTACAGTCTTACACTTGACTCCTAAAGTTGGTTTGTGCTGCAGACTTATGCATGCATACTTGCTTTTACATTTAGGATATGCATGCTTACTTTGCTACTACTGTATAGAATACAAAAAATCTGTCATTAACTTTTAAAGCTGCAATAATACCTCCCTTGTGATGCAGACATACCATTTGCTTCCCTCAGTCTCTCTAGATGATCAGCACGAACCTGCCAATTCAACTTAATTTTGACATTAGCTGTGAAAAGAAAAGAACAGAAGAGCATTATACATAGCAGTCTTGCCTATATTTAGCTTTCTGTGTATTAAACATTCTGTTTATTAGCATACTTACGCAACTGTGAGATGTCACCAGCTTGAAACTCAGTCAATCACTGGTTGAGCATGTCCCTCTTGCTCCTTTGTAAGTCATTGAAGTGGTGCCTGCACTGTTCTGTAGTGTGTGGGATGCCAGTTGCAATGGATACAGCCTTAGCCAAACTACTCCAAGGCTCAGACTTGTACTGGGAGGCAGAATAGTCCCCCTGGAGAAGCCTTTGGCTGTGGTGCTTTACCAAGAGTCCAATAATTACCCTAGACTTCTGAATACCCCACCTCTGTGCTCTAAACTGGACACCTTCCCTTATAATGCCAGACATGTCTAACACCAAAAGTAGAGCAATGGCAAATGATGATTTCCCACCAGTTCCTGTTATTGTATTTACTGGTAGTGCGCAAACCTGAGAAACAATGCCAACTGTGTTTTCATGATGCTAACTGGACAGCAACAGTGTCAAGCAGGGAGGAAAGCAATTCTTGAAACTAGAAGGTGAATCTGACACTTGACATTAGTTTGAGGGGTGTTTGCTCCTGTAACTGTTAGGTGAGTTACCTTTGCAGATATGTATTGGGAGCATACATTCTATGACCTGACACTTTTTTGTTTTGGCTTTATACACTGATAAAATTGATTTTTAAACTGTGGGATTTAAACCTATGCATAAGGGACAAACCATTTTCATCCACAATGGTGATGTTTCATCTTTGTCACAGAAGAAGTGCTTCTAAAGCCAAGTCATGAATCACTCATAAATGCAGCTGACAATTTGAGGTGTTAACCATGTATGTGTGCGACCTGACAAGATTATTGTATATAGATCCATTTGTGTATGTGTCTTATTTAAGTGTGAAGGCCATCCAAGTCCAGATAGCAGAATTATACTTACAGAAATATAGTAAACAATATACCCTCAATCATGTATCTGAAAGCACAATAAGGGTGTCTTATCCCTCATAAATATAATTCATATAAGCTCCACTATCTATTGCTATAAGTAGGATTGAATATGATGTAAAATGGAACAACAGTAAAAATGTCTGGAATGCACTGTATTAGAACACAGGACCATGTGTATGGTAGCCCTACACTTATACCTGTTGCCACAAGAATGTTGAAATAACACTTGCATATTTTTATGTTCATTGCTATAAACTGGACTGTATGTTGCACTTTCTGTATTAGGACCCAGGACCATCTGCATTACAACCCTACACTTACACCTGCTGCTACAGGAATAGTTAAATGACAGTTGCATAATTCCCTATTCATTCTTATGTTTTGTGTGTTAACCACAATGCAATGCTACTCAATGTGATTGTGGAGTGACTGACAGAATTAATAGAATGTATCTGTTTCAAATTATTGAATGTCTATGTTCCGTCTGCAGGTGTTGATGGCTGCAGGCTTTGGAGAACCTTGCTAACTGCAAGATGGAAAGCAAAAATTGCAACAATGTATCCTTTTTGAGCTTTACGCTGTCTAAACCCTGCCTGCATGTGTTCTGTCTTCCTCCTGTGTGGTTGACTGCTAATCATTGCACAAACAAGATATGCACAGCTAAACCTGACATTTATTGTGTTTCTCTGTTTCCTCTTGTTTGTGCTAAGCTGCGCAATGAGCAAACACTGGCATAAAAAATTAAAATAAAGGGAAAATTAGTTGAAATGAAGAAAAGCAATGTATGAAATAATTACTACAACGTTTTTGTTGGTACACATGAAATATTTTTACACAGGTCTGGATTTGAACTCTCACTCTCTTGAACCTTCAGAACACAGTAAGGGTGTCTTATACCTCTTTGTCACACAAGCAGCTTTGGAGCAGGAAACTGAAATCATTCTGCACACAACCAACTACAACATCATCCACAGTACTTACAAAACATATGACAGTTGTTTGTACATGTGACACCCCTGCACTAGCCCAGTAATCAAGGATACCTCAATCATCACCACTAGCACCAGTGAGGGATGTACACATTGGGACAATGAAAAGTACACACACAGTAAATTACAATTTCCCTTAGGAGTACACACAGATCAGTCAGCCTGGGGCTGGTTTCTCCCTCGTTTTCCAAATCTCCAATAAGACTCCCCAATGGCACAGCTATAAGGTTAAAGGAGAACTGCACACACAGACTAAAAAAAACATGTTTATTTCATCATGGTTTGGTGTTTCCTACATTTTAACACCATTCTGGGACTATTTACAGTTTTTTAAATACTTTTATATGAAATTTCTGAGTCTGACCACATGAGGTCTGGCATCTCGAAGTAGTTCTGGTTGTTTACTCTGTCTCTAGGCATCCCACAATGTCTGTAATAATTACATCATGCGGGGCATTGTTATTCCTAAAGCTCCTGTCACTGCATTGATTTTGCATGCATACACTGCTGTCATTTAGACAGTTAGTTTTAAGTAACATTTCCTGCCGTTCAAATACTTTCAAAGTGCTTTTTACTGCTGCTGCTTTTTAGAATTGCTAAACTGCAGTATTTAACTGCAGTCTTTTGTGAAGCCTGAATTGTATTACTTTGACTCATCTCCCATCCCCCTTCACACCTAACTTCTCTAGCTGTCAAAGTACTAAGGTAATTTGAGAAGTTACCTGCTGTGATTGACAGCTCACAGCAGGAGACTTGGGTCATGTACTCTTTCCTTGTTGTAGCCTTTGCTTTCTTATGGGTAGGGTAAGGACCAGGGAGCTGAGACATCACAGCATGGGTGGGTTTTTAGGATGGTAGTGGTCAGTTTGGGGAGGGAAATCACCAGAAAACTACCTGTATTCAGTGGCCTTGATGACATCAGTGAATTGGAGACTGCAGCAGGGTGGGACAAACGTTTTTTGAAAGTGAAGCCACCACAGTACAGTAAGATACTGTTCTACTGGATAGAAACAGTCAATTTAAAACATTTTAAATGTTGCATTGTTGTTTATTCATAGCAAAGACAGTAAATAGGGAGGAAAAAGACAGAGAAGTTGAGCATTTAATAATAGAATTTCATTGTTCTCTTTTATGGTCTCAGCTGACTGGTCAACCCAAAACCTCCAGCACCCTTTCTGTCCAACCAGTGCTTTGTGTCCCTGCCCTAGTAGCTGACACACACAATTTGAGATCTTATTTATATACAAACACACAGACACTCCTGGGGAAGGCTGGCACAGGTTCACTAGCTATGCCCCCTTCTGTCCAGACTATAAGGTAGTACCAGCTGCCACCAACCACTACTTGTCAACTACTAAAAAGCCCTTCCCTAAGGGTGACCAATTCTACTGTGTAATGTAACTATTATCCAAATGGTAAGTGTGACCAGGACTTTCAAGGCTATTTAGGAGTGGCCTGTACAGTGTCACCAAATGCATATCCAAGTACTCTAAGAGCTTAAATATCTCTAAACAAACCAGCCACAATTAAAAGGTTTAAATATATTTAATAATACATAATAAAAGAACAAGACAATACTCAATAACAGACACAGTCACTTCAAAGTTTAGAATCACAGACAGTATTTTAAAACAACATTGCAGGACAGTCTCAAATAAACACAGGAAACATCTCAACTAAACTTCACTATATTCCTATCTATATCTAAGAGAAATTACTGTACTCTTGTTACATACTATTAGCAAGGCAGAAGTGCTGAAGATGGATGTTTCCAGGTCCAAAGACAAATACAAAATGCACAGTCTCTGAGAGTGTTCCCAAATTAATATCAAAACATTACTGCTGGGTCAGCTGGATGATATCACTATTTGTCACCTGCCTTCAGTTCCCAGACTAACAGATACCAGCAGAATTTTTAGCATATCTGTGTGAAAAGTATATATCTCTCAGAAGTTTGCCTAGAACTGGAATTCATAAAACAGTTGAACACTTTTACATTTTAAACCTAGTAATTATTTCTTCTTCAAGACAATAGAAAGAAACTCCTAGCTCTAGACATCCTGTCTCCTTGCTGCCTTGCAACTAACTTTTATAGCACATCTTAAAATACTTTTAACATGTTTTCTTGAAGTTTTGCAAGTTAACTCTGTATGTTCCAACTTCTACTATTAATATAGGTTATACACATTTCTGTTCTTTTCCAGTAGAGTACATTGTGGTTACATTCTTGAAGCTCAGTACATAACATACAGTTCAACACACACTTCTGCACCAGTAGTTTAATATCCACATAACATATAGTTCTGTAACATTTGTAAGACAAGCCTATGGATCATATTAATATTCACAAATGACATATGATTATTTACAAAATTCCAGATAGTTGGGCTGTCAGTGTCACAATTCTCTATAAATCATATTAATATTTTCAAGTGACATATAATTATTTACAAAATTCCAGCTAGTTAGGCTGGTAGCATTTTGGTTTGTCACACTCGCCCCCCCCCCCCCATGAGAACTCAAGCTAGTTTTTCAAGTGACCCTTGAGAAATGTTGTTTGAGAGGGTTGAGCTTGTCTGGGAATACCTTACCCCATTCCCTGTCTTGAGATTCCAGCTGCCTTAGCATTGCTGTCCCCAGTATCATGCTGCACTGTCCCATCATATGCCTGCAACCCTAGGCTCCACCATAATTTGGGATTTTCCTGGATAGCTCTCTGTAGCCATAGATCCCCCTCAGACTCCTCCAGTCTTGTACTGCAAATACTTAGCACAAGGTCCTCCCTGTCATGGTAAGGTTTCATCATGTTAACATGATACAGTTTGTGCCCCTGCCTCCTGCCTAGCAGTTCTACCATGTAGTTAACATCACTCAACTTCCTTACCACCTTGTAGGGTCCCTCCCAAGCTGTCTGCAACTTGTTGTGTCTGAAAGGAATGAGAACCATTACCTGCTGCCCAACAGCACACTCTCTAGCTCAAGCATTTCTGGCATACCAGACTTTTTTCTGCTGTTGGGCTTCTGTCAGGTTCTCCTGGGCCAAGCCCATGAGCTCCCTAAACCTTGTCCTGAGGTTTAGGACATATGCCACAACAGACTCCTTGTGGGAGTCACACTCACCCTCCTACCCATCTCGAATCAAATCTAGAGGTCCCTTCACCCTATGCTCATGCAACAACTCAAACGGTGAAAATCCTGTTTACTCCTGGGGAACCTCTCTGTAAGCAAACAACGGATAGGGCAAATATTTGTCCCAGTCCCTGTTAAACTGGTCTGCAAATTCCCGTAGCATCATCTTGAGTGTAGAGTTTACCCTCTCAACAAGACCATTAGTCTGGGGATGGTAGGGAGTGGACTTTATGTGCTTCATCCCACAGTACATCCACAGACCAGCCAGCAGGTCTGACATGAAATTGGCACCTCTGTCAGTCAGTATTTCTTTTGGGAAATCTACCCTGCTGAAAATCTCTAACAAAGTATTTGCCATCTTTTCTGCCTCAATGGAGGACAGAGACACTGCCTCAGGGTATCTGGTAGCATAATCTTCTATCACTAGGATATACTTTTTCTCTGTGGGAATTGGGGTACTCAGAGACCCCACAAAATCCATAGCTACCCTCTGAAATTACTCTTCAATCACAGGCAAAGGGATCAGAGGAGCTTTCACATTGTCTCCTGCTTTACCTACCTTTTGGCTCTGCTCACAGGTCCTGCAGTACCCTGTTACATCTCTGGAAATCCCACACCAATGAAGGTTCTGCATAATATGTCTCTTTGTATGTTTTATGTTCATATGACCTGCAAATGGAATATCATGGGGTAAGGCTAGAAGTGAAAGATGGTAGGCTCTGGGCACTAAAAAGTGCTGTATTCTCTCACCCTCTAGTCCTCACTCAGGGGTCCACTCTCTATACAGTAACCCTTTGTCCCAGTATACAGATTCCCTTTCCTTTGAAAATCAGGTGCCTCACTAGCTACCTCCCCCAGGCCTTGTAATTTGAGGTCTGAGAGCTGAACCTGTCTCAACTCTCTTTTTGTAACCCTTTCCATCTCCCCTTCCACAGGAAGTCTGGCATTCTCTGACAGTGGTGCCTCATTGTCATCCTGGGTACTACTACTCATCTCTACCCTTGCAATAACTGTGTCCAAGGGTAAATCAGTACCCACAAGCAGTTGTGGCTCATCTTCAGTCTCACTGCTATAGAGTAGCTCCCTCCCTGAAGTAACCACCTTAGCAGTCCTAGATGCAAGTGTGTGGTCTGTCTGGGTCTCCCCCAGGCTACCAGACCCATATGCTTGTCTCCAAGTCTGACTGCGTGTAACTGCATGCACAAACAGTACTGCATTATCAAAATCATTCCCTATCAGGACATTTGAAGGGATATCCTCAAACGCACCTACTTGCTTGCTTCCTTTTCCACCCACCCAGTCAAGGTGAACCCTAGCCAAAGGTATTTGGAATGGGGTACCTCCTAAAGCTCTGACTGGAGTAGACTGCCCAAGCAAGTAGTGCATCTCTGTAACCATTGCAGGCTTCACAATAGTGAGGTCATAGGCTGTGTCTCTCTAAGCTATGGCCTCATTCCCATTCACAAAGATAGGCTATAACCTCTTGTGGTAGTTTGGTACCCTTTTTGTCTCAAGACAACCTACTGTTGGCATTTTGTCATTCCCACTTACTGGCTCTCTCACCTTTTGTTCCCCACCTTGCCTCCATGCACATCTATATGCTACATGGTCCCACTGGTTGCATTTACAACATTTAACCTTAGGTCCTGGACATGTACCTGGACTATTGACTTCCCCTGCTACTGGCAGACTCTCTTGGGGCAGTCTGGACTGCCCACCGTGGGTTTCCATAGACCCATGAGCCACACTGGGTGTCCATTTCCTGTGCAGTGATACCTTGCTTGCTAGGTATAGGTCTCCATTCTTCCCCAACTTGTCTGCAGTAGTGCATTGTCTATCAGCTAACCAGATTCTTGTGTCCTCAGGCAAAGTGTTAAGGGCTTGTTCCCTCACCAAAAGTCTGCCAGCCCTTCAGAAGTGGTGACCTGACATCCACTCACTCACCTATGAAAATAAGTGCTTATTTCAGCAACATATTCACACACACTTTCATATGGCTTGCATCTATGCTCATGAAACTTTTTCTTATAAGCTTCAGGTGTTAACTTAAAACATTCTAGCAAACAGTTGTTTATAATATTATAATTTAAAAAAATCAGTGTCAGACAGTTTGGAAAGAACAGTTACAGCTTTACCATGGAGTAAGGGGGTCAGGAACCGTACCCAGAGGCCTCATTCAACATTATACTGTTTTCATACCCTCTCAAAGATATGAATGAAACTAACAAAATTATCCCAGTCTGTAAATTGTGGAAGAAATTTACTGACCTTTGTTGCTTCTGGGGTTTGGTTACTCCCCCCACCATTACCTCCGTGTCTCTGGCAAAGAGGCAGCATCTCCTTTTCATGTCGTCCCTGCCTCTCATTCTCCTCAGCCTGCAGACATTGCAGTTTCTCATTTTCATCAGCTTCCAGATGTCTCTGTCTCTCTGCTGCTTCTATTTCCAAACGCTTGGCCTCCAACTCAAGCCTCTTTAATGCCAGATGGATTTTTAATTCCTCTGTGGAAAGGTTGAGCTGTCCATTTTCTAAGAGTTGTACATCTCCATGGCCAGTCTGATTGTCCTCCTGGTTGCTATCCTGTGATGCAGCTGTGACTAAAGCTCCAATCATGTCTGCTTTAGTCAGGTTTGAACACACCAGTCCTTTATCCTGGCACATCTCAGTCAACTCACACCTTGTCAACTCACCATATTCCTCTGCTGACATGCTTGCCTGTTGTCCCTGACTAAGTAAGCTAACAAAAAAAATAAAACAATTGTGATATGAACTCTGAATGTTCACTGCATTGCTGATGGAGAATACAAACAACTTCAGTGACCACTGTACACAGGCTACAGGAATTCAATATCCACACCACTACAAGCCAATTAATATGTGATTTGGCTATCTCACCACTATCAACCAATTAATATGTGATGTGGCTATCCCACCACTGCCAAACAACTAATATGTGATGTGGGACTCACCACTGCCAAACAATTAATATGTTACACCCCTGCACTGGCCTACTAATCAAGGAACCTCAATCCTCATCATCAGCACTAGTGAGGGATGAACACATTGAGAGGATGACAAATACGGACACAGTGAATTACAATTTCCCTTAAAAGCACATAGACATCACACTTAGTCTGGGGATGGTTCCTCCCTCTTTCTCCAGATCCGGAATAAGACTCCCCACTGGCACAGCTATAGAGTTAAGATCTCAGCCTAGTGATCAAGCCAAAACATCCAGCACCCTCTCTGTCCAGTCCAACCAGTGCTTCATGTCCCTGCCCATGTAGTTCACATACACACACACACACACACACACACACACACACACACACACACACACACACACACACACACACACACACACACTTTGAGATTTGATTTCTATACAAACACACAAACACTCCTGTGGAAGGCTGGCACTGGTTCACTAGCTATGCTCCCTTCTGCCCAGACTATAAGGTAGTATTATCTGCCACCAACCGCTACTTATCAGCTACTATAAGACCCTTTCCAAAGGGTGACCAATTCTACTGTGTAATGTTACTATTATCCAAATAGTAAGTGTGACCAAGACTTTCATGGTTATTTAGGAGTGGCCAATACAGTGTCACCAAAAGCATATGCAAGTACTCTATGAGCATAAATATCTCTAAACAAGCCATTCACAATTAAATGGTTTAAATATATTTAATAATAAATAATAAAAGAACGAGACAATAGTCAATAAAAGACACAGTCACTTCAGAGTTTAGAATCACAGGAAATATTTAAAAACAATATTGCAGGACAGTCTCAAATAAACACAGAAAACATCTAAACTAATATTCGCTATATTCCTATCTATATCTAAGAGAAACCACTGTACCCCAGTTACTTACTTTTACCAAGCATAAGTGCTGAAGATGGATGTTTCCAGGACCAAAGACAAATACAACATGCACAGTCTCTGAGAGAGTTTTCAAATTAATATCAAAACATTACTGCTGGGTCAGCTGGATGACATCACTATTTGTCACCTGCCTTCAGTTCCCAGGCTAACAGATACCAAAATAATTTTGAGTATCTCTGTGTGAGAAATGCCTTTTTCTCAGAATTTTGCCTAGAACTGAAAGTTGTAAAACATTAAACACTTTTACATTTTAAACCTAGTAATTATTTCTGCTTCAAGACAATATAAATAAACTCCTAGCTCTAGACATCTTGTCTCTTTGCTGCCTTGAAACAAACTTTTATAGCACATCGTAAAACACTTTTAACTAATGTTCTTGAAGTTTTGCAAGTTAACTCTGTATGTTACAACTTCTACTATTAATATAGTTTATATACATGTCTGTTCTTTTCCAGTAGGCTACACTGTGGTTACATTCTTGAAGCTCAGTACATAACATACAGTTCAGCACACACTTCTGCTCCAGTAGTTTAATATCCACATAACATATAGTTCTGTAACATTTGTAAGACAAGGCTATGGATCATATTAATATTCACAAATGACATATGATTATTTACAAAATTCCAGATAGCTGGGCTGGCAGTGTCACAATTCTCTATAGATCATATTAATATTTTCTGATAATTTTTATTAGGATTTCAAAATTAACAACAGTAAAAACTCAGTATCAATGAAATAACTATATTAATATCAGATACATATTAATGTTTTCAAGTGACATAATTATTTACAAAATTCCAGCTAGCTGGGCTGGCAGCATTTCAGTTTGTCACAATAAACATATTAATTTCAGATGTAGTACACTGACTGATCACATAACCATTTATGACTACTGCTTGCAAGAATGCAACTCTGTCTTATCTCTCTGTGTTTGTTGCTCAACCTTGTCTTATTGGAGCAGTAATCTGAGACTTGCAATCTGTAAGGCATTCTGTATTATTGTTTTTAGAATGTGTGAGGATATTAAATGCCAATAATATACAGTTGTCAGCAAATGAAGGAGAGCTTGAATGTTACTGAACAGAAATTGTGAAATGTGTTCATAGGTTCATAGGTAGGTACTAGGCTATCAGCCCAATGGCCTAAGTAAGCCTAGCCAACAAGGTTCCCTGGCTTACGCCACCCAAGAAAGTTAATTTCCTGTGCCCCTGTCAAGCAGAGCCATAGAAGTGATCCCTGGGGTGTATTTCCTATTTCCCATCCACTCATCAAGATTTTTCTTGAAGAGTGCTAATGAGGAACTTTGCTTGACATAGATGGGTAGCTTGTTCCAGAGTATAGGAAGTCTCTGGGACAGGAATCTATCCCTCCAGCATGTCCTGTTTATTGTGGTGACAAGGTTTAGGTCCCTAGAGCATGTAGCTCAGAGGGACTGGGATTTCTTAAGGTGTAGCATGTCCAACAGCTCTTGGTTTAACATAGCTTTATATGTTAGGCAGAGATTTCCTTGGAGTAGGCGATATGCTACAGAGTAAAGCTGGAGTTTTTTGAGACATTCAGTGTAGGGCATCTGTTTGAGGCCAGTAATCCTCTTTGTGAGGTACTTCTGTGGCCTTTCCAGGTGCTGCAGATGTCTTGCGAGGTAGGTTCCAAAAGGGGCATTGTACTCTATAATGGGTCTAATGAGTTCCGAGTAGAGGGGAACAATGACCTGTTTTTTCCTGGATGAGAACCCTTTTGTGATGAGGTGTGTCACATAGAAGGATTTCCTGACTACTGTGGTGATGTGATTATCAAAGGAGAGATTACTGTCCACCTGGGTACCAAGGTCTCTTATCAAACATTTGGCATTAAGTAGACTGCCATTTATGTGGTAATTCATGGGTACATAGATTTTACCAAAGGGGATGACAATGCACTTTTTGGAATTGAGCTTGAGGCCATGCCTCTGACACCAGGCATTTGTCTCAGGGAGGCCCTTCTGTAGAATGTCCACATCATTTAGGGACTTGACTATTGCTCCTAGTTTTCAGTCATCTGTGAACTTCATTAGCCAGAGGCCTTCTGTGTTAGCCTGTACTTCAGAGAAGTAGATACCAAACAGGAGAGGTCCCAGGACTGAAACCTGTGGTACTCCACTTGTCACTGGTTTGAAGTCAGATTTGGAGTCTGCAACTTTTACAGTGTGGGTTCTGTCAGTGAGCCATTTGGCAGCCCATCTTGTGATGTAGGGATTTATACCTAGTTTAGTGAGTTTAATTATAATTCCAGAATGGGGAATGGTGTTGAAAGCCTTGGCAAGGTCAAAATAGGCTATGTGAACCACCTTACCTTTGTCTATGGCTTTGGTGACTGCCTCAAAGAAGTCAATGAGGTTCAGAGGGCATGGCTTGCTTTTCACAAACCCAAACTGTGTGGGGTCCAGAATTTGGAGGTTACCAGTGTCTTTGTTTATGTGTTCCATGATGATACATTCCATGGCCTTGCAGACCAGGCTCATCAGGCTAATAGGGCAATAGTTCCCAGGATCAGCAGTGGCTCCCCCTTTGTGGAGTGGGATAACTGTTGCTGTGTGCCATTCAGTGGGCACAAACCCTGATGTGAGACTATGACTGAACATGGTGCTTAGGTGGGGAGCCAGTTTGTTCTGAAGTTCATGTAAAACACAACCTGGGATGTTGTCCGGTCCCATGGATGCTGTGTTTTTGGTTTTAGAGAGTGCAGCTTTTACCTGCATAGATGTGATTGCAGGGACTCTGCATTCTTCCTGTATAAATATGGGCCCTTTAGGGGGTGAGAGGGGGGTAAAGTTGGCACTGAACCTATCTGCCAAGATGTTGGCAATATCAGTTGGTTCTGTAATTTTCATGCCGTTGTGTTGTAACTCAGAGCAGATCTGGGTGTTGCCATTGAGATTCTTGACATAGCTATAGAATGCTTTATGGCTGTCCTTAGAATCAGTGGTGATTTTGTTTTCGTAACTAGCTTTGGAGGATCTTATAAGGGATCTCAGCTTCTTACTGAGGCTGACCAGGGAGCTCCTCCACTCATGGGATTTTACTCTCTTTTGCCACAGTTTCTTCCTTCTGTTGTAGAGTTTGTTTATGGCAGGGGACCACCAGATTGGCTTCCTTTTTTTGCAGGATAGTGTCTTGGTTCTGTTTGGGATAGCATGATCCATGCACTCGTGTAAGTGCTTATAGAGTGCATTTGTGTAGGATTCAGCAGTCGTAACTGTATTGTCCATCTGCATGGGTGTCATGAAGTTCACCACTTCTGTCTTAAGAAGCATGAAGTTGGATTTGGAGAAAATTTTGCCATGGTTTCCTTAATGGTGGGTGGGGGTGGGATGCGGATATCTAGGGTGATTAACTTATGGTCGGATCTGACCAACGAGGAGTTGATTTCAGGCGTGGAACACCGGTCAGTCATGTTGGTAATAACTAGGTCTAGGATATTGTTGCTCCTGGTGGGGGTATGTATAAGTTGATCCAGGATACTGGAATGTATGAATTCCAGAAAGCATTGAGCAAAGGAGTTGGTACATGAGTAGTTTTCCCAGTTAATGGTGGGGTAGTTGAAATCGACCATTATTAGAGTGTTTGGTTCAACCCTAATATTTTCCAGTATATCAAGAAAAGAGGAGTGGGAATCCTGGGGCATGGTGGGGGATCTGCAGCAAGCTACAATTTGGATTGCAGTTTTGCCCAGAGTTAGTTGCACTTGGATAACCTCAGATGTATTATGCTGCGCAACTAGCCTGGAGGTATGGATATCCTTAATGAATATGGACACACCTCCAGCTTTGGTGTTCTGGTCCAGGATTGATGGCCGAAAAGTGTGGTATGAGTTATAGCCTGGTAATGCAGGGGTGCTCTCTACAGCCTTGAACCAGGTCTCATTCACTGCACAGATATCAATGTTCTCCATTTTAAGGAGTGCCTTGAGCGAGTGCATTTTGAGATTTAGACTTCTAGCATTGAGTAGCATTACCCTCAGTTTTTCCTTACTTGTTCCTGTTATGGTGGTGAATTTGTCATTTGAACCTTGCCTATAAAGGCACTATAGGGGCAACAAGAGCCTTAGCCAGTATCCAGAATCCTAGGGGTGACAGGTCCAGACCATCTCTGGCAAAGCATCATGGTCTGTCGACCATGACGTCCCAGGTAGACAGACACTGGATCCCCTTAGAATGACACCAGAAGCTTAGCCAATTGTTGAAGTCAGTCATTTTGTCCTTGTACTGCGTATCATTCTGGGTGATGGCAGGATGCTACTCAGAGCTAGGGTCATACCTGCTTGGGCTACAAGATCAGAGAGCTCTTCCATGTATCTTTTCATGTAGTCCAGGAAGGTATTTCTCAGGTCGTTCACACCAACATGGACAATGACAGAGTCATATTTGTACTTGTTGTGGAGTGACTTGAGTGCGTGGGTTATGTGGTGGATCCTGGCACCTGACAGGCAGCTGACAGTAACTTTCTCCTTGTTTACCCTGGTGAGTGGGACATCAGTGTGCCTGACTATAGAGTCACCTATGGCTAGTGTGTTGGGTAAGTTGGTTTTCCTTATGGGCTGTGGTTTATTGGCACACTGAGTCTATGGGCTATGTGTCATTTGGGTTGTGTTGGGGGGTGGAGATTGCTTGTGTTTCTGCTTTGGTGGTCTCTGTTGCTTGAGCAGATTATTATTGAGAACCTCTGTGAATGTTTTTGTGTTTCTCTGTGTGGATTTTGGTGGTGTAGGTTTAGTTAGACTATGTGATGAGTGTGGTGTGGTGCAAGTGTTTACTTTCTCCTCTTGACTGTCAAGTTCAGTCTTGGTTGGAGAGAGCTTTACCTCCAGTTTGGCTAGATAAGTGCATCTCTCACAGGTTGCAGTGTTGGGTGGTAGGAGAAGAGGGTTGTCTGTGTACATGAGGCAATTGCTACATTGCCTCAAGATGCCCAGATTCATCAGATAGGCAGGAGAGAACACTGGGAGCTGACCCTTGGACATGCCTGAATAAAAAACTACTTTCCTCTAGACATGTGAAGAAAGTGATTATAAGAGCTGTTTTTCTCTAAGCAAGTGAGGAAAGTAAGTACAAAAACTGTTTCCCTCTAGGTAAAGAGGAGGGTTGAGTGATGTAGTAATTTGTAGCTTATTAAGTGCTAACAACAAGTTCTGAACAAGTGCTGAGCACAAATAAGCAAATTCAAGTGCTAAAACTAAGAATCTGTACCTAGATCTTGCGGTAGATAGGCTACCTAGTGCTTGCCACTCCCACTGATAAGCTAAAACGCTTCCCTCCAACACAGAAAGGCTTGTGGGCTCAGAAGTTACAAACAGTCCTGGATACAGCACATCTGTACCTGGACTAGACTAGTTACATGAAAGGTGGGAAACAAGCACAAACCTGGGCTTTTAAACCAGAAAGTTGAAAGAGATGGAAAATTTTCCAAAACAGCCAATAAACTACAATTTCTGGGCCAGAAACCACTCTTATGGAGCTAGGCTACTTAGTGCTTACCACTCCTACTGATAAGCTGGAAGACTTCCATCCAACACAGAAAGGCTTGGGAGGCTCAGAAGCTTAGAAGCAGTCTGGGATACAGAAAATCTGTATCTGGACTAGACTAGTTACAGGAAAGGTGGGAAATGAGCGCAAACTCAGGCTTTTAAACCAGAAGGTTGAAAGAGATGGAAAAACTGCCCAAACGGCCAACAAACTACAATTTCTGGGCCAGAAACCACTCTTGTGGTAGAGCTACCTAGTGCTTACCACTCCCACTGATAAGCTAGAAGGCTTCACTCCAACAGAGAAAGGCTTTGGGGGCTCAGAAGCTTACAAACAGTCCTGTATACAGCAAATCTGTATCTGGACTAGACTAGTTTCCTCAAAGGTGGGAAAATAAAGCAAACGCAGGCTTTTAAACCAGAAAGTTGCAAGAGATGGAAAAATTGCCCAGACGGCCAATAAACTACAATTTCTGGGCCAGAAATCACTCTTGTGGTAGATAGGCTACTTAGTGCTTACCACTCCCACTGATAAGCTAGAAGGCTTCCCTCTAACACAGAAAGGCATTGGGGGCTCAGAAGCTTACAAACAGTCCTGGTTACAGCAAATCTGTATCTGGACTAAACTAGTTACAGGAAAGGCAGGAAACAAGCTTAGAAATTTTTTTTTTGGAAAGTGGAAAGGGAGAAAGGAGAAGCAGAAGATAATTCAAAATTAAGGACCTAAGTGGCTTGCCCTTCACAAAGGCCTGCTTACTTACATTTAAAACCTTGATACAATTATTTCTACACTTTGTAAGTCCAACCTGGCTGACCCATCCAATGGAGGTAGGACAATCTGAATTGCTGTTGTTTTCCTTCTCTCTACAAGTAATCATTCACAGTTGTAATCCATTAGCAACAAACACTGAGGCAGTGCCTACAATATGTTTATATCTGCTAAACGGAGCCAGGTAATTGGGATTTATTAATTCTAATGAGTTCACACCTCATTTGTGTCTTTACCATGCTCACAGCCCTGAATATACTCCATAAAAAAATGAACCATGTAGCTATGGAACATGAAGGTGAGGAGACTTGTTTATGTGGATAACACAGAAGAGGATATTACTTTGGGATATATCTGCACAGAAGACTATTGACCTTGATAAGGTATGCTTGCATTTTTCAGCTATATACTGCATATGCTGAAATGTCATTAAGAAAAATCTGTTAATATATATATATATATATATATATATATATATATATATATATATATATATATATATATATAAATACACACACACACACACACACACACACACACACACACACACACACACACACACACACACACACACACACACATTAACAAATGCTACTTTTATCTGTATACATTTCTCAGAAGTGTACTTATGGAATGGATATATTTGTCAAGGCATTTCACTTTCTCAGATGCAGAACCTTATTAACTGTCATCACAAGTGCTAGTGTTACAACTGTTTTTCTTTGTACACTCTACTATTGTTAATACAGTGAAATGTAAATGTCCAATATTGTCAATGACATAGAGTTGTAAGCCTTCTAGGATGGACCATACACACCTCTAGGAGAAAGCTGGCCAGAGGCAGACATGACTGGCAATAACTTAAAATGGATTGTTCTGTGTTAAATCTGTACACATGTTTCAGGGACAGTTAATATGATAGCACTTTTAGCATTTCACTGATGGTTTATTAGCAAAATGTCATTTGCCTGTTCTTTTGGGGGTGGGGGAGCAAAGTTGCATTTCTGTTTGGCACAAACAAGATATTTTCTTATTGTTACTCTCCTGGTTTTGGATCCAACCTTGCTTTGTGTGTGATTGTAATATGTTACAATCGCACAATTCCTTTTTTCATATTTCAGTATCTTGACTGTTTTATGTTTCTCCAGCAGGTATAGTGAAATACTACCTTTTATGTGTTATTTGGAAACAGGACTTTTAGTTATGTGATACTTATCCCCAGGATTCAGCAAGCTCTATACGGCTTGCAGGAATAGTACAGGAGCTGCTGGAGGCAATATGCCCACCGAGAGATCCAGGAATAAGCTCCTGGGACGTGCACGAGTGCGCCTGCACTATTCCTGCACGGACACAGCTCCTGTATGCAAATTACCCCATTTGCAGGTAAAAAACATGAATTTGTGATCCAGGAAGCTGGCAGCCGGCTATGCAGGACTAGTGTAGTCCGCAGAAATGTAATCAGTTAGTAACCGAGTACATTTCTGCAAGCTACAAAATGGAGCCATGACAGCTCCAAATAAAGGGTGTATATAATGTGGTAAGCATGCCAATGGCCATTTGGCCATTGGCATTGAAAACAGTTGCAAAAATAAAAAAAAACCACTTTTATTTTTTAATTGATTTCGACTGTTTAAGCATAGGGCAGCAGTGCGCGAACAGGATCGGGCTGAAAAAAAAAAAACTTGAAATCAGCATTCTATCCAAAATCACAATTTTGCCATTATGCTCAATGGCAGGCAGAAGACAGCATAGCCAGTGAATAGTGGTTGCTAAGGGGGAAGGCTCAGTGTCAGACTTGTAACTAGGCATCAGCAGGCAATCTTATGCAAATGAGGGGAATGATACTGAATCCCAGATCCCCCCTCATGGCTAGCCTGCACCCAATCATGTAGGTGCAGGAAGACCATGGTGCAAGCCTAAGATCTAGCTGACATCATAGAGGGGTGTTTCAGGCATACTGTAAGCTTACTGGAGCTCTGTGGCTCAGGTTTGCCCTTAGGTTAGCAGAGATAAGAAAGGGGGTGTGTCTGATGCTGCCAAGCACACTTTACATTGCCTGAATGGGTGTGCTCACCGCGTACCGTGTTTTAAAGGAAAAAAAAACCTAAATCAGGAAATAGCAGCTCCATGCCATCTGAGCACTGTGTTTGCGCGGCACACCCCTGGGCTTAAACAGGAAGGCAATGGGAAGGAAAACAGCAGTAGGAAGGTAATCAAGGAGAGATACAATAGCTGGTAGGTGAAATGTATTAGAATCAGCCAATTACACAGGCAGCAGCCCAGCCCAGCACACTACTATAAACTATGCAAATACCTTTCCCCCTGGTTTTTCCCACAAACTCTACACCACTGGTGTACACAAGCGGGGAAATTTTACCAAACAAAAGCAACAACATGATAGGGGCTGCAACAGGTATCATAAATCAACATGTGGAAGAGGCTAAGGGTGGTGAGGATGAGAATGCTGATGACCAACCCACAGTGAGGAGAAGGAGAAGAGTGTACAGATTCAGGGTAACCTAACAGGGGCTACATTAGCTGGAGGTAGTGGAGTGCTATAGGGTGGACAGGGACCTCCTACTGCAAACTGCTGAGCTGTGCCGGCCACATGTCACATACAGAACCAACAGAGGAAAACCCATCCCAGTGGATGTCAAGGTATGTGTAGACCTAAGAATACTAGCCACAGGTACCTTCCAAAGGCCAACTGGGGATATCATGGGGATCTCACAGGCATCAGCATCCAGGGTACTCCACCAGTTCCTGGATGCCATGTCAGCACATGCTGGTGAGCACGTATATTTCCACAACAGCCATGAGGCATTGACCAGCAATATGCATCTTTTCCACCAAATAGCAGAATACCTTGAGGTAGTGGGTGCTATAGAATGCACGCACATATGCATCAAAGCACCACCCAGTGAGCATGGTAGGGTCTACATCAACCGTAAGGGCTTCCACTCCATCAACTGCCAGGTCATGTGCCATGCCCAGGGCATTATAAAGTATGTGTGTGCTGGCTGCTCTGGAAGCTATCACAACTCCCACATCTGGCATATGACGCATCAGAAATGCACACACACATGAACAAGAACCCCATAATGAGGCACACACACAGACCAGAATCATAATAGAGCATGTGTTTGGGATGCTCAAGTCACAGTTCCGGTGCCTTGACACATCCGGTGGAGCCTTGCAGTACTCACCAGCTACATGTACCCAAATTGTCATCATATGTGCCATGCTACACAATATGATCCTGCACAGGGCAGGGCCACACAGCCACCCACCATTGCCAAGGCCTGCACAGGCACAGAGTGACTCGGAGGAGGAACGACCTGAGCCTGCCTCAGTAGGTAGAAGGAGGTGTGCCCAGTATGCCCAGGCCATGGCAAAGAGGCAACACATAGCACATACACTGACATGGTAGGAACCCAGGGAATGACACCTTTCTCTGACTCACACATACAGTAGAAAGGATGCCAAACATGACACTACCTGTGCTTTACCATGTATAGGGAGTGTACTATGTGCATCTGACATAGTCAGCCCTCCAGCACCATCCTCAATACTGGCACAGCCACAAGGTAAGTCACTCTCCCTATTAATTGCCAAATGGAGTAGTATGTTTTGTTACTTGTATCTATGGTATGGATGTGAGCATGCAAGGGAATAGGGTGTCTGAATGGGATTCCAGCAGATAGTAGACACCTATAGTGGCAGCATGAGATCTGTAACAAATACTGGTGTCACCATAGTAGCCAGTACTAGACAAGGTGACAAAACTCACTGCAGGAAATGTGGTGGGCCACATGTATGTCCATATGACACACACATGCCAGTCATGGAGGCTCACATTACCCAATAACTGTCTCAGCCAGCAGGACAGGCGTAGACAAACACAAACAAAGGGTGTGCTAAGGCCCCTGATTGATGGCTATGGAGAACATCCCCCCTCCAGGCCTACACAGACAGACTACAACAGGTCAGTCAGTGGGATGTTAGTTCTGAATGGAAAGAAGTCTGAAACTGAAATGTAGGTCAATCAAACCTAAGACCTGTAGTACACTGATATGCCTCTAGTCAGCATGATAGGTCAGAATACAGAATGGAATAGAGTACCTGAAATACCAGTACAGTCATAGCAAATGTGTACAAGTGTCAGTTGTGCCCCCCAATCCTATGTAGAAATGTAGTAACATGTATGTGTAGGCATAATAACAGTGGAGCACAGATTACCTGAGCTGGCCAAAGTAGCAAGATAGATTGTAGCATGTGTACAATATGCAGGGCTGCGTATGTTAGGTTGGTGTGTCCTGTTTATTGTGTGAGAGTGGTGAGTATGTAGGCATGATGAGGTTTGTCCTGGTGGCCAGTGGCCAGTACTGCCGATGACAGAACCAAGTTCTCACAACTGCAGTACCAAAAACAATGCATCCCAGCAAAACACATTCCAGCAGTAAGACATAGTAGATGTTTGGAAGTAATATCTGTCACCATCTGAAAGATGGACATGGCATGAATGTGGGCACAGATATACAAACAGTACACAGGGGGAAGTACCCCAGACAGACAGTGTATAATATGTTACTGTCAAATGAACACACCTTTGGAATTGTACATACAGGTTAGCAGCACATTAGTTGGGTTGTAGTAGGGAATACCAATGTCATCTGACCAAACACTGGCAGACCACAAAGGTCACAGGTATGAAGTATTGAGAAACAGCTGATGTCCATGCACAAGCCAGCATAAGTGGAATGCCCCATGCATATCTGTGAGTCAGCTGCATGTAGTGTCCATAGCACACATGCACCCAGCTCACCCCACCATCACCCACAGGTGCCTCTCTGGTCTTATCTCTGCTGTTGGGAATGAGTACACTATGACCACCACCTCTGTATGGCAATAGCCAAAGAATGCAGCATGCAGAACAGGTGTCCCATGCAGGTGTATCCCTAGCTGTAAGGAGCACCCTGCCAGCATCCACATCACTGGATCAATAATGACATAAAGTATTGGCATTAACACCTTGCACACCTACACTGTCGCCCCAGGGGAATATAGTGTCATGCAGTCTGGGACTGTAGAAGTGACACAGTGCACTGGCCTGCTACAGCTGGCCTGCGTCACTACCAAATGGCCTACAGTCCTTTGCCAAAGGCCTGTGTCTCACCCGTACTGCCAATGTATGTTATGTCATGGACTCCCAAATAACAACATAACACAGTCCACAGAACCCAAATGCAAGGCCATGTGGACAAATCTCAGTAACATGTCCACCATGTCCTACTGCATGAACTGTGGACCAACACTGAATTACTGCTGGGATGACGTGATAACTATAGGGAACTTATCAGATAATGTTTGCATAATGTTTGGAAGAGGATAGAATAATGGGGGGGGGGGGGTAGGAGCATGGGTGGCATGGAGTGTATGATCGAAACTCAGCTGAGTGCACATACTATCCCTGCCTGCAAACCCAAGAATGGGTGGCTACAAACCTGCTCGTAAACCACAATGTGAAGGGGTAATGTCCAGAATTATGACCCCTGCCTCTGGGTAACCTGTGTGAATCTGTACCGTTGTGAGGTATGGCCACAGCAGGATATGGCCATATTGTCACGTCAATGGATGTACAAGCATGGGATCCTCAGCCACCACTGTACCAAGGTGCTGAACCATTTACACAGACCCAGCAGCAAGTGTCTGCACCTTCCCCTCCAGAATGGCATGATTGTGCAAGAATATGTAGGCTGCAGACCACAATACTGGACACAGCTGCATTCACCCTGTGTTCCCCAGGATATTACTGCAAGCAAATATGTATACCTGACAGTACTTGGTGACATAAAACATCACAGTGTAAAACAGTACATATGTCTGAATATCTCTGCTAACAACAAGACCATGTAGCAGAATTAGCACAGACACAATTACCTACAGTAATCCACTATCCTTTGCCCATGTTGACCCCATATTGTCAACTGATCTACAGATAAACTGCAGAAACAGGTTGCTAGCTGTAGGTGTAGAACACAAAAGCCTGCACTGGAGTACAACCTACCTGGAATGGATTCACACATTCAATACAGATGGTCATACTGGGCATGGTCCCACACTTAGAGAAATGAAGCCCATGTCTGACAACAAAATACTGAAAGGTCATATTGGGCATGCTCACACACTTATAGAAATGAAGCCCATGTCTGGCAACAACAGTGGACTATACATATCTGAGAGTCACAGATGTTTGTGCACCCACTCCTCGGTGCACACCAGTCATGCTTTGCACACACATTGGATAGGAATACACACATATATCCAAGGACAACACACTATAATAGGCAAAAATGACACATACATAGATAGCAATACATGAGAGAAGCAAAAAAAAGAAGGACTTTTCAGTGACTGATAATGATGTTAATATTGTAAATAATTTATCTGACTATGTCCTATATGAAACTGAAAGGTATGTGTTGAGCAAAGGACTTACTTTTGTTCCTAGTAACAATAGCAATTTTAATGATGTCATACAGGATTTAATGATGTTTGGCAGAAATGTCATGCTAAAGCAAATGTCTGGGAATGATAATACTAACCAACAAGTAACTTTAAGGCAACGTAGTACATTTGTCCCTTTATTTAATTCTACCATAAATACTTTTATTAAAGTATGTGAACAGGAAATTGGAGTTATTTACAAAGTAATATAATAAGAAGTTCTTTAATTTAACACTAACACAGAGGGAAGCATTAACTTCCTTACAACAGAATACACAAATCATTATTAAATCTGCTGATAAAGGAGGAGCAGTAGTCATAATGAACAGAGATTTTTACTATACTAAATTAAGTGAAATGTTAATGGATACAACAATTGTCATGCAAATATCACCAATTGTTGATAATAATGTTACTTCTAGAATTAGAAAATATTTAGAAGTTTTGAAAGATGAAGGACTGATAGACATGGACTTATATAAGTTTTTAAACATAGAAAATCCTATTATTCCCATTTTTAAGGCCCTACCCAAAATACACAAAGATATAAAAAAACATTAATGTCTATAGTATCAGGCAGGGGGTGGATGACAGAAAACATCTCAATTTGGGTAGAATGTACTCTAAGAACAGCATTAACACAAGTTACACATATTTTAAAAGATACAGGTGACTTTTTAATGAGTCTAAGTGAGTTTATCAGGCAAACAGAAATAAGGAAAACTTATATAATAGTAACAGATGTAAATAATCTCTTTACTGCGATCAGGAATGAGTATGGTTTAACAGCTTTGTCCAGATTAATTTCTGATTTGTGTACATTTGACATTAACAAAAATAGACTTATTATACAGATGCTTAGACTTATTTTGGAGTGTAATGTTTTCGTTTGTCAAAACAAGCATTATCGGCAGGTACAAGGGGTTGCCATGGGCACTTGTTAACTCTATATGCCAATTTAGCTATGGCATTTTGGGAGCAACATCATGTCTTAGGAAAATATCATGGTTGGTTTAATAACATTTGTTTTTATTAACGCTTTGTAGCTTTATTAGAATACTTAGAGTCCAGTACATCTTTTTTAAGGTTTTCCATGAATTCTTCCAGGATTCAGTTGGATTTTCTAGATGTAAGAGTTATACAAAATGATGATGGTTTCAAAATCACACTCTATTGAAAAGATTGCTGGAAAAACAATTTATTAGCATATGACAGCATGCACCCAAGATTTACCTTTGACAACATAGTGGTAGGACAGTTGGGTAGGGTGTCAAGACTATGTACAGATGAGGACATGTTTGAGATGGAATTGGATAATCTAAAACACAATTTTATTGAGAGAGGATATAAACAGCACAAGGTAGAGGGAATAGTTCAGAAAAGAGTAGGTCAATGGAAGGACAAGATGTGGCCATGGTTAATACGTGACCGAGAGGAAAACGTTATGAACAATTCCACATGACAGGAGAATAAAATAAGACTGATGTTCACTTACAGCAACAATATACATGGGGTATGTGATATAGTGAGGAAAAACTGGAAAATCCTTCTTACAGATGAAAAGATAAAGAAAGTTATAGGGGAAGAACCAATGTTTGGTTTTAGAAGGCATAAGAACTTAAACGATTTGTTATGTCATGAAGGGAATAAAAAGATTCAGGTTGAATCTAGATTTAAAGGGACCAGACCCTGTGGTACCTGTAAGGCTTGTCCTCACATAAATACAGATACTACATTCACACCCCACTACCAATAGAGTGTATTATTTCCATACATATGCTTGTTGTAAGACTATGAACGTGATATATTTAGCTACCTGTAGACTATGTGCAGGATTTTATGTAGGGAAGACAAACTGTATGTTAAAAAATAGAATATTAAATAATTTGTCTGCAATAAGGCTACATAATGAGCACAATGCCTTATATCAACACATACATCAGTTTCCAGGACATGATTTTAGGTTTTATGTAATACAGAGCATACACAAGAGTTTTGGGGGGAAGAACTGGTGAATGAAACAGAGTATCAGGAAGCAAGGTGGATTATAGAGTTAACAGCACATAGATTTCCAGGACTGAATGATGCCATTCCCATTAAGCCAACCCTAAAGAAAAGGTGAATAAATTACAGATTTTAATTGATTGCTATTTACTATTTAAACTGCTAGATTTTTTAGTTAATCGTCTGAAGAAGGGCATTAGCCTAAAAGCGCTTACACATCATTGTTGCTGTTCTGATTTTATGTCGTTTTATGCTGTTTGAGTGATTAAACCTTGGACTTTATTTCGTGGTGGTTGTGAAATTTTTACTGTTCAGAGATGTGCGGAAGAGAGTGACATACAGTGACAAAGAGCCTGCCATCATGAGGCTTGTCCCACCCAGCACACATCCAATTGTCTAAAACCACATGATGTGCAAATGTCAATCACTGTAGCCATTTGTCTCTGGTATCCCTCAGCACTATAGTGTCTGTGGTGCTTGTGCTTTGTAACATGACTGTACAAGTCAGTAGTCATCTAGCAGATGTATACACGTACCTGTGGAATATAAACCTGTGTGTGCCTGAGTGTTGTGTGACTGCTTCCAGATGAATGGGTTATGGTCCATGCACCCACACTGCACTCCCCATTGCCTTACTATGGCAAGCCTGCTGATGTCTTCACCTTGAAATACACCTTTGGGAAAGGAGTAGCCCTATAAACTCCGTGGAATGTGCTATAACTGTGTAATGCTATAGTGTGATGTACTAGTTAGGTAGGCGTTCAAATCCCATACATGGCAACTGTGTGTGTGTTTGTCTGTGTAGGGATCAATGCTTTTGAGGCCATTCACGCTCACTAAAATTTCAAATGCCCTACTTTGGCAGGGCTGCTGATGTAATTCACTTTTAAATACACTTTTGGGGAAAAAGTAGCCCAGTAATCTCTGCAGCACATCCTATAACTGTGTAATGCAGTAGTGTAATGTACTAGTTAGGTATGAGTTCTATTCCCAGACATGGCAACTGTAGAACTTTGTGTGTGTGTTTATCTGTGTAGGGATCAATGCTTTTGAGGCCATTCACAGTCACTAAAACTTCCATTGCCCTACTTTGGCAAGCCTGCTGATGTCATTCACTTTGAAATACACCTTTGGGGAAGGAGTAGCTCAGCAAGCTCCATGGCTGTAGTGTGATATACTAGTTAGACAGGAGTTTGATTCCCAGACATGGCAACTGTGAAACTCTGTGTGTGTGTGTGTTGGGATTAATGTTTTTGTGACCATTCACAGTGACTAGGCACACCTAAAAATGGAGAACATCGATATCTGTGCAGTAACCAAGACCTGATCCAAGGCTCCAGAGAGCACCCCTGCAATACCAGATACAGCTCTCACCACACCTGTCGGCCACCAACCAGGACCAAAACAATAAAGGTGGAGGAGTGTCCATATTCACCAAGAATATATTCACACCACCAGGCTACTTGCCTAACAGAATGTGTCTGAAATACCCCGGTGCAACACACTAGGTCGGATTGCAATCCAAATTGTATAGCTTGATACAGATCCCCCACCATGCCCCAAGATTCCCACTATAGCTTTTGAAACATACTGGGAAATATTGTAATTACAGAACACCCTAATACTGGGTGACTTACACTACCCTGCCATTAACTGGGAAAAATACTTGTGTACCAACATTTGTGCTCAATGGTTCTTGGAAGTCATAATTCCCAAAGCCCTGGATCAAGTAACCCATAGTCCCACCAGGGGCTCAAATATCCTAGACCTGGTCATTACCAACATGGGAAATCAATGCTCCACACCTATGGTCACCCCATCGGTGGTCAGGTCTGCCCATGAGCTAATCACCCTTAACATCCACATCCCTCCCCCACACCCCAGTAAGGAAACTACCATAACACACATCTTCAAAGCCAATGTCATGCTATACATGTCAGATGTAACTAACGTCATGACAGCCATGCAGATGGAAACTGAAAGGACGACTGCTGAATCCTACATGAAGGCACTGTATGAGCACATCCACTTGTGCTTGAATCATGCCATCCAATATAGAACCAAGATGCTCCCTACCAAGAAAAGGAAGCCAGTGTGGTGGCCCCCTGCCATAAACATACTGTAGAACAAAAGGAAAAACTATTGCAGAAATGGGGGAATTTCCAGGATGTAAAATACTCCTTTACCAGCCACAGTAAGAAGCTGAGATCCCTCATAACATCCACCAAAGCTAGTTATGAACATAATATAGCTAAAGATGCCAAAGACAACTGCAAGCCGTTCCATAGCTATGTCAGGAATTTAAATGGCCATCCTCAGATCTGCTCTGAGCTACAACAGGATGGTATTAAATGTACTGCTCCCAAGGATATTGCCAATATCCTGGCAGATCGATTAAGTGCCAACTACACCCCCCCTCCTATCCCCGGAATGGCCTATCTCAACACTGAAAGATTGCCAGATTCCAGTAATAACAGCCACATAGGTAAAAAGCACACTCTACAGAGCTAAGACACCAGCTGCCATGGGGCCAGTCAACATCCTGGGCTGTGTACTACATGAGCTATAAAAATGAACTGGCACCTCACTTACATGCCATGTCTAATCATAGCCAAACCTCAGGCTTTGTGCCCATTGTGTGGTGCACAGCTAGAATTATCCCAGTCCACAAGGGGGGATCCACCTTGGATCCTGAGAACTACAGCCCCAGCAGTATGACTTGCCTGATCTGCAAGGCCATAGAATGTATTATCATGGAAATTAAAACAAAGACATTGGCAACCTGCAAACACTGGACCCCAACCAGGTTGGGGTTGTGAAGGGCCGTTCATGTCACCTCAACCTGATTGACAACTGTGAATCCATCCCCAGAGCAGTGGACAAGGGTAAGGTGGTTCACACAGCCTATCCGGACCTTACCAAGGCCTTTGACACCATCCCCCAGTCTGGAATCATAAATAAATGTATCAAGCTGGCCATTAATCCCTATGTCACCTGATGGGCTGTCAACTGCTGTACTGACAGAACCCACACTGTAAATGAGGTGACACCAACCCCATCCCAAGGCAAGTGACAGTTGGAGTACCTTAGGGTTCAGTCCTGGCACCGTGCTTGATTGGCATCTACTGCTTTGAAGTACAGTCCAACAGTAAGGGACTCTGGCAAACAAAGGTTGCAGATGACTGCAAACTGGGAGCCAATACTGAATACCCACATGATTTGGATATTCTACAGAAGGGCCTTACAGAAAGACATGCTTGGTGCCTGAGCCATGGCCTCAAGATCAATGCCAAGAAATGTATAATTATCCCCTTTGGGAAGGGACATGTACATGTGAAGTACCACATAGGTGGCAATACACTAAACACCTAAAGTGTGATAAGACACTTAGGGACACAGGTGGACAATGGTCTCACCTTTGATAATCACATCACCACAACAGTCAGGAAATCCACCTGTGTGGCACACCTCATCACTAAGGGCTTTACATCCAGAAAAAAGGAGACCATTGTCCCACTGTAGTCATCTCGCAGTAGACCCAGTACAGACTACAATGGCCCATTACGTATGTACCTCACAAGACATCTGCAACAACTAGAAAGGCTGCAGACATACCTCACTAAAAGAATCACAGGCCTAAACCATATGCCCTGTGCTGACCATCTGAAAATCATCCAGCTATACTCTGTCACATATTGTGTTCTCAGAGGCGATCTCTGCTTAACATACCATGCCATGTCAAACCCACAGCTGTAGGACATGCTACACTTAAAGAATTCCAAACCCACACAGCCACATGCTCCAGGGATCCAAATCTTGTCATCATAATGAACCATACATGCTGGAGGGATGTGTTTCTGACCCAGAGACTCCCAAAACTCTGGAATAGACTGCCCATACATGTCAAGCAGAGTGCCTCTTTGGCCCTCTTCAAAAGGAACCTGGGCGATTGGATGGGAGATAGGAAATTGACCCCGGGGATCATGTCAGTTGCCCTGCTAGACAGGGGTCCAGGGAAGTAAATATTGTGGGAAGACATAGCCAGGGAATTGTCATGGCTAGGCATGTATAGGCCTTAGGGCCGATAGCCTAGTACCAACCTATGAACATATGACCTACACTTTCCGTTGCCCAACCTTGACAAGGCTGCTGATGTCATTCACTTTGAAATACACCTTTGGGGAAAATCTAACCCAGTAAGCTCCATGGCATGTGCTATAACTGTGTAATGCTATAGTGTGATGTACTAGTTAAGTAGGAGTTCTAATCCCAGACATGGCAACTGTGACACTTGGTGTGTATGTGTTTGTCATACGTATCCTGTATGGAGGTAACAGGACTCATTGTGGTGCGGGTTTTGCAAATTTCTTATATGATGGGCCTATTATATGTCACAATGTCCACCTTACAAAGATACCATACAATCCATACCCCTACATGTGATGTCATCTCTTGGGGAACAATATAGGCAACCCTTGTATTACCCAGAGAATACTCTCCATCCATGTCTCATACACAAACACATTCAGCTAGGCAACAACCACTATGTTGGTAGTTCCCTGCATATTGCCCATGGATAGTAACCATGGTGTGATTGCAGTGGACTACAGAGGACATGGCACCCTGTCCCATCCCTACAATAGGGAAATCATTGCATACAGTGCTCCTTCACTATGTTCCCCACTGGACACCTGAAAAACTGTAGAGCCAGCAAATGTAACCCACAAAGGACATACCATGCCTTATACACATGCCCTGTATGGACAGATGCCACTGACACCAGGGAATACCTGTATCATGCTGTCAATGTAGGTGCAGGGTCAACCTGGTGTCCATTGCCAGTTCTCAAAACCACCACCGTAACAGGTACAAGCATGCAAAATCTGAAGGTAATGCTACTCAATGCTAGAAGTCTAAACCACAAAATGCACTCTCTTGAGGCACTCCTAAAAATGGAGAACATTGATATCTCTGCAGTAACTGAGACCTGGTTCAAGGCTCCAGAGAGCACCCCAGGTAGCATACCAGGCTACAACTCTTACCACACTTTTCGGCCACCAAAGCAGGACTGAAACACTAAAGGTGGAGGAGTGTCAATATTCACCAAGGATATTCACACCACCAGACTAGTTGCCCAACACAATGCGTCTGAAATTCTCCAGGTGCAACTAACACTAGGTAAGACTGCAATCCAAATTGTAGCTTGCTACAGATCCCCCACCATACTCCAAGATTCTCACTGCACCTTTCTAAACATACTGGAAAATATTAAGATAGAACCAAACACCCTAATACTGGGTGATTTTAACTACCCTGCCATTAACTGCGAAAGCTACTCATGTATCAACACCTTTGCCCAACGGTTCTTGGAATTCATAAATTCCAATGCCCTGGATCAACTAATCCATAATTCCACCAGGGGCTCCAATATCCTAGACCTGGTCATTACCAACATGGGAAATTGATGCTCCACACCTATGGTCACCCCCTCGTTAGTCACGTCTGACCATAAGCTAATCACCCTTAACATCCACATCCCACCCCACCCCCAGTAAGGAAACCTCCATAAAAAACTTCTCCAAAGCCAACTTCATGCTACTCAAGTCAGAAGTGACAAACTTCATGACACCCATGCAGACAGGAGCTGAAAGTTCAACTGCTGAATCCTACACTAAGGCACTGTACGAGCACATCCACTCATGCATAAATCGTGCCATTCCAAATAGAACCAAGATGCTCTCATCCAAAAAAAAGAAGCCAATCTGGTGGTCCCCTGCCATAAACAAACTTTACAACAAAAGGAAGAAACTGTTGCAGAAAAGAGGAAAATCCCAGGATGCAAAAAACTTCCTTACCAGCCTCAGTAAGAAACTGAGATCCCTCATAAAATCCTCCAAAGCTAGTTATGAAAATAAAATTGCCAAAGATTCCAAAGACAACAACAAGGCATTCTATAACTATGTCAAGAATCTAAATGGCAATGCTCAGATCTGCTCTGAGCTAAAACAGAATGGCATTAAATATACTGATCCCAAGGATATTGCCAATATCCTGGCAGATCGATTCAGTTGCCAACTTCATCCCCCTCTCACTCCCTAAATGGCCCATCTCAATACCAGAAGATTGCCAAATTCCGGTAATAATGGCCACACAGGTAAAAAACGCACTCTCCAAAGCTAAGAATACAGCATCCATGGGACCAGATGACATCCCGGGCTGTGTACTACATGAACTACAATATGAACTGGCACCTCACCTAAGTGTCATGTTTAATCATAGCCTCACCTCAGGTTTCATGCCCACTGAGTGGCGCACAGCTACAGTTATCCCACTCCACAAGGGAGGATCCACCTTGGATCCCGGAAACTACCATCCCATCAGTCTGACAAGCCTTATCTGTAAGGCCATGGAGCGTATTATCATGGAACTTATAAACAAAGACATTGGCAACCTTCAAACACTGGACCCCACTCAGTTTGGTTCATGAAGGGCCGATCTTGTCTCCTGAACTTAATTGACTTCTTTGAATCAGTCTCCAGAGCCATGGACAAGGGTAAGGTGGTCCACACAGCCTATCTAGATCTTGCCAAGGCCTTTGACACCATCCCCCACTCTGGAATCATAGATAAACTAAGCTGGGCATTAATCCCTACGTCACCCAATGGGTTGCTAACTGGCTTACTGATAGAACCCACACTGTAAAAGTAGCTGACTCCAAATCCATCTCCAGACAAGTGACAAGTGGAGTACCTCAGGGTTCAGTCCTGGGACCGCTCTTGTTTTGGCATCTACTTTTCTGAAGTACAGGCCAACACTAAGGGACTCTGGATAACAAAGTTTGCAGATGACTGCAAACTGGAAGCCATTATTGAATCCCCAAATTATGTGGATACTCTACAAAAGGGCCTTACAGAAACAGATGCTTGGTGCCAGAGCCATGGGCTCAAGCTCAATGCCAAGAAATGTATAGTTATCCCCTTTGGGAAAAAACATGTATCCGTTAATTACCATATAAGTGGCAGTACACTAAACACCGAAAGTTTGATAAGAGACTTAGGGACACAGGTGGACAGTGGTCTCACCTTCGATAACCACATCACCACAACAGTCAGGAAATCCTTCTATGTGGCACACCTCATCACTAAGGGCTTTTCATCCAGAAAATAGGAGGTCATTGTCCCACTGTACTCATCCCTCATTAGACCCATTATAGAATACAATGCCCTGTTTGGTATGTATCTCTCAAGACATCTGCAACAACTGGAAAGGCCACAGAAACACCTCACTAAAAGAATCACAGGCCTAAAGCAGATGCCCTACGCTGACCGCCTTAAAAAGCTCCAGCTATACTCTGTTGCATATCGTCTACTCAGAGGTGATCTTTGCTTAACATACAAGGCCATGTCAAACCCAGAGCTGTTGGACATGCTAAATTTAAAGAAATCCCAATCCCTCAGAGCCACACGCTCCAAGGATCTAAACCTTGTCATCACAATAAACAAAACATGCTGGAGGGATAGGTTCCTGACCCAGAGACTCCCCAGACTCTGGAATAGATTGCCCATACATGTCAAGCAGAGTGCCTCTTTGGTCGTCTTCAAAAGGAACCTTGACGATTGGATGGGAGAAAGGAAATTCACCCCAGGGATCACATCAGTCACCCTGCTAGACAGGGGTCCAGGGAAGTAAATAGTGCGGGAAGAAATAGCCAAGGAATTGTTATGGCTAGGCTTGTATAGGCCCTAGGGCTGATAGCCTAGTACCAACCTATGAACCTATGAACCCCAGACACCATCCATGTTATGGAATGTAGAACACATACATGGCAAGCATTGCACAGCATTGGCCACTCACAAAAGTAACCCAGATGACTGGATGGTGAATACAATACCCACCTGTGTGGGCCAATCCAGACAATACACCCCTGAGCCACACTGCAGACCATTGTCATGTGCCTGATGCCAAGGTATACCTTTTACCTAGTCTTGTACAGCCTTCTGGCATAGTCAGCCACTACACACCTGTGAAGAAATGCACCCATGCATGTCAGTACTGGCAAACCTGTGCCTGTGTGTGGAGTATAATGATTTGGACACCATTCACGCTCACTACACCTCCCATTTGCCTACTGAAGCATGCCTTCTGATGTCAGACACCTTGACATACCCTTTGCCCATATATCATCCTGATAATTCCTGCCGTGCATGTGATAGCTGCATATTACTGTATTGTGGCAAACTAGCTAGTTAGGAAGTCTAATCCTGATCCTGCCAACTGTGATAATGTGTGTGAGTCCCTGAGAAAGTGTGGCTGTGTCTACCTTGACACCTGTTCTTGTGGACAGGCATGTGTACTACACCTACCTTGTCCCTCCTTTATCACTGTTGCTGATGTCACTCACCACTGAATATAAATTTGGACAGCTCCCTAGCAGGTAAGCTCTGTGGTGCATGCAGTAACGGCATAGACATGTGATAGGAATACATAGTCAGGCAGTGGTTTGAAACACCTTACTGGTAAGTGTGTGACACAAACATGCTTAGGTTTTACTCTACCACTCCCTCCCTGTCTTACTTTGTCTCTGTCTGTCTCTCTCACTCCCTCTCTGGTGGATGTGGAGAAGTATACCTGCTTTGCTTAGGCAGCAGCTTGCATTTTGTAAGTGATGCTCATGATCAACTGATGGCCTCTGCACGAATTGCAGTCCCCCACTAGCTGATTGCATGTGGAACAACTGTGGTAACATTCCCATAGCCACTTGCATGGAAAGACACTCCTATAACTAGGAACATCCTGTGGGTGTTGGCTCTTTTCTTTCACTGTGAGCAGGACTTCATGTCGACATTTGACAAACAGCATTACAGATGGTAGTGGGATATACCTCTAACAACATACACTGTGGAGACAGGCCAAGAAACAGGAGG